>NC_079452.1:22430787-22558287 GCF_903798145.1 Danio aesculapii
TATTTTACATCTTGTAAAAAGGTGCACACTAGGTAGGTGCCCTTTAAAGTATTGATTATCTCTTTTAAACTGAACAGAGGAGTTGATTCACCTTATAGAATCGATTCTGATCTTTGAAATTGACTCTTAATTCTCAATGCATTGGAATCAAGGAATCATTTCTTATTGGAATCGACTCCCAGCCCTACATTTATAACTTTTACTGACTGTCATGTAGCTAAAACAAGAGTGATGCAGCAAATTAATGGAAATATTTGCGTTTTCATTGATGTTTTGACTATTTTAGCCTATTTAATTATAAATGTTTTATGTAGAATAGATGTTATAGTTTTCAAAAAGTGGAAATGTAAGGGAATTACAGCTATATATTATAAATATGGTATTTAAACCAACTAAAGTAAATCTGAATCTTATAAAAATATAACATTAAGTTAGTGTTTTTTGTGTTCAGTTTTTTTAATTGACTTTTTCTTAATAACAGCTAAATCAGTTTATATATTTATAGTCCATTTTTTTTCCCAGTAAAAATATTTTTTGATCTAAAATATTTAATTTTTTAGAAATCGCTTGAGGGTGGCACGGTGGCTCAGTGGTTAGGACTGTGGCTTCATAGCATGAAGGCCGCCATGTTCTCCCCGTGTTGGTGTGGGTTTCCTCCGGGTGCTCCGGTTTCCCCCACAGTCCAAACACATGTGCTAAAGGGGAACTGATGAACTAAACTGGCTGTAGTGTATGTGTGTGTGTGTGTGTATTGGTGTTTCTCAATACTGGGTTGCAGCTGGAAGGGCATCTGCTGCGTAAAACATATGCTGGAATAGTTGGCGGTTCATTCCGCTGTGGCGACCCCTGATAAATTAGGAACTAAACTAAGGAAAATTAATGAATGAAATTGCTTGAGTCAATGACTTTCAAAAAATGTTAAATAATCATGATTTATTAGACAGATTGTTGTATTATTATAACTAATTAGAGATGTGTTGTTTTCATTTACATGTATAATGTATGTGTAGAAAATGTTTAGACCTGTTTCATCAGGTCCCGGGTGTAAATAGTATAAACGCATTACTGTGAATGTCCTGCAGTAACAAAAGGGATTTGTGAAATTCTTTACTATTTTTATAGAGAAATTAGACTTTTTCCATGTGATATAATACTAGTTTTAATAAAGTATCAACATCTTAATGAAACTTGTTTGTTTCTTTGGGATTTAATCCATTTATATTTGTTATTTTGATTTTATTTTGTATTTATATTTGTATTTATTATAATTTTATTTATTTTTTTGCACATCGAACAACTTTGGCTGATTTTATAATGCAATAGTTTATTATTATTATTATTATTATTATTTTAGATATTGTTTATTTTATTTTACACAACAAAAAAAAAATCTTACTGTTGTAGTTTGTGTTACAATAGGGTATATACACATGAACTTTTCATTTTCAGTCAGCCAAATTTATTTTACCAGTTTCATCTCTTTTTATGTTGAACAACTAAATAAATGCTGAATTCTATTTAACGGATTATATTTTAATTACATTACAACATCAATGCTGTAAAATAAGTGCAGTTTCACAAACTAATTTCGAGAGGAGCACGTGATATGATTGACTACAGCTGATCCTCATTGCTAATCATTAGCTAGCCTATCAGATCATTCTAAAACTACTATAAATATCCTGCCTAAACTTCATTCCTTATCTTCGTTTTCGGAAAACCCCCCCATCCTTCCATTCTTCCTCCTCCTCTTTCATGATCGGGCAACACGGTGGCTCAGTGGTTAGCACTGCTGCCTCGCAGTAAGAAGGCCACAGGTTCAAGTTCTAATTGAGCCAGTCGGCACTCCCTGCGTGGAGTTTGCATGTTCTCCCTGTGTTTGTATGGGTTTTCTCCGGGTCCTCCGGTTTCCTCCCAGTCTAAAAACATGTACATAAGTGAATCGTAATACAGTCACAAGCACTTAACGCATACATAGCAAAAGGGGGTTCTCGAGAAACTCCTGATCTTGTATCCCTCCTAATGCTCATTGACCAGGCGGGAACCTTGGACTCATCTATCTGCGAGCTCAGGGTTCTCTCCCGGGACAGCATGCCAAACATGCTATCATAGTCGAGCATCATCTAAGTGTGAACTCTTGAAATCTTATTAAATTAAAAAATCGTCACATTAATCTTTCACAGGAAGTTTATCAGTGGCTGAAAAACACTGTGCTTATATCCCTGTGTCTGAATGTGAAATCAGTGTGTGTTCCAGCAGGGCGCAGTGTTGCTCCAGCCTGAGTTGTGTTGATTTCTCCTTCACAGAGATGCTTTCCATTCATTGCTTTTCTTTCTTTCTAAACCGGGATTCCCCAGACGCCCCTCCAGCCCTGACTTGCAGATTGCAATTGGACAACAACACTACTTTGTCAGGCTAATAACTTGATTCTCAGTTAGGTGCAAATTTAAGCAGGCAGATTTTCAGCGTGGACATCATCCATCCGCCGAGCACGTGTGTCTGCATCCAGATGAGATGTGCTGAAACTACAACTAATGGATTCTTGTGCTCTCATTTATTTTTGTTCCCTCAGTTCTCATAGTGTGCTGCAATGATAGGATCATTCACATTAGAGTCTGACACACGAGGAATCCCACAAGACAACAGCACGGCCATAAAAACATCACAGAAGAATCTCCATTTGCAGGAACACACGGCGACACCATAAAACCTGCAGATCCTATTATGAAGATGAGCACATTTTCCGGCTTCCAGTTTAAATCAAGTTGTTTTATGAAGTATAACCAATAAAGCCAATGGCGTCACATTGAAACATATGTTCTTTATATCGCATCAATCCTGGACTTGGCCTGTGAAAGTATAGTGAGTTTAGTGCTTCTATATTGCTCAACCAGGAATGTCAAGGTCATGGAGTGCGTAAATATTTAGCCTATAGTTGTGATAAAACATGATGCCACTTTTGGTTTGTGTTCTGCAAGGCTATCTAGTTTAAGAATTTTAGTATAAGATAAGAAGACAAAGATGGACATTATAGAAATTAACCACAAATGAGCTTGGTTGTTGTAGTTAAACCATGCTAACACCAATGCTATGCTCTTTGCTATTTGCTAACCATTATATTTGTTGTACAACTGTGGTTTTACAGATACCATAGCAGTCCATATGAAAATTTCCAATAGTTTCACTTCAAATAAAGCCAAAAATATGTTGTTTTTGTTTTGAACAAACAATGTATAACACAAATTAAACTGTAGTTTGTTATACAACCAATTGTTAACACAATTTAACCATAGTATAGTAGATTACCATAGTTTATTCATGTTAAATCTAAGGAGTTAACAGCATATTAAAAATAATATTGATAATACAAGTTTACATGCGTGTTGGCCATATCCCTGCTGAAAAAACAGCTTAATCCAGGTTAAGCTGGTTGGCTGATTTTAGCTGGTTTTAGTGGGGTTTTGGCCATTTCCATGCTGATTTCCAGCTAAAACCAGCTTGACCAGCCTGGTTTAAGATGGGCATAGCTGGTTTTGGCTGGGCTCCCTAGCTCAGCTCCCCCTGGCTAGGCTGGTCAAGCTGGTTTTAGTTGGTCATCTCCCTGCCTGACCAACTAAGACCAGGCTGGAAACAGCCGAAAGCACTCTGAAACCAGGCTGGTCGACCAGGTAAAACCAGTCAACCAGCCTAGGCTGGTTTAGGCTGTTTTTTTTCAGTAGGGATTGTAGAGCAGAATGTATACAATGCCATTTGCCATTAAACTGAACAAAACTAGCATATTTTGCTGGTTATTGCTGCTTAAAATTATGAAATATTGTGATGTTTTGGCTTGTTGGCTAGTTGGTCTGTTGATATATTTTATAAGAACTATGTGCTAAAAGTCTTAAATCAAGTAGTGGTTATAAAACTGTTTGTGGTTGGCCAAACTGAACCAGTTTTGTTTACATGCTAATCAAATCTTTATGTTTTGTGCATTGACATTAGTCTACAGTGAATGTTGTCATATAATAAGAAATGCTGCATTGTTTAAATACGATATTGAACATGCAATAGTTACACAGCAGGTAATATTTCCTGTATGAGCTAACTCGTGAAGATGGAAATTACAGTATGATCTGCCAGAGGGTTTAACTCTCGAGTTTAGCTACTTCATGATACACACAAAACATCTGTTCTTCTGCACTGCAGTGTGTATTAGAAGGAAATTGGGTCATTATGATACTAGTTCAAGCTGAGGTAGTGCTAGTAAATTAGAGATTTCTCCTGTACAAAGACGTTCTCTCATTTGTTAAAATGGCAAATGGGAAAAACGCGCGATGTGAGAAATAAGCCCCGCCTTTTAAACAAAAGCGCCAATCACCAATTGAGCATCCGCAGGTAGTTTGATTGATAGGTGATCTGACCAATCAAAGCGCAGATATGTGCCTCCATTACCGTCTTCTGTTTACTCAGTCAAAGGTCAAAATTAGTAGATTATGATCGGTGGACTTGAATATTTCACGTAATATGAGACAGTTTTCAGCAGGTATGTAGACTGACTGAGAAATATGTACAGTATATGTCTACTATATTCTGTTTCAGATGTTCAAACACACGGTAATGTTTCATGCACCCTGTTTATCCTCAATGTTTTACAAAAGCTCAACTCTTTCGTTGTTTATATGAGTTTAAGTTACAGTAATCTTCTCACAGTTTAAAATTAGGTAAGAGTATTTTCTGTACAAACCAAAATGATGGGATTTTACACTCTTTAGGTAATGAAAATGTGTCATAATCCACCCTATTAATGTCTCAAATATGAATTCAAACGACCCTTTATTGGCCATGCTACTGTCACGTGACTTAGCTCATTTGAATTTAAATGCATTATCGTTCTGTTCCTTCATTCATCATTAATTTTCCTTCGACTTAGTCCCTAATTTGTAAAGGGTCTCCACAGCAGAATGAACCACCAGCTATTCCAGCATATGTTTTACACAGCGTATGCCCTTCTAGCTGCAACCCAGTACTGGGAAACACCCGTACACACTTAACACCACATGTGTTTGGACTGTGGGAGAAGCCGGAGCACCCGGAGGAAACCCACGTCAACACGGTGAGAACATGCAAACTACACAGAAACACCAACTGATCCAGCTGTGACTAAGCAGCGACCTTCTTGCTGTGAGGCCACAGTGCTAACCACTGAGCCACCGTGTTGCTCCTTTCTATTCTTTAATATGAATTTTATACATTTTAATTTAATCTTAACTGTTTATTAATACAGTTTTTTTTATTCACCAAAAATGATTTGATATTCACTGAGAAATAAATACAGATTGTGCATTTATAAACAGCTATATAATTGTATAAGACTCAACTCTTGTATCACTCTGTTCTTTAGTCCTTCAGAAAGTCAGTTCAGCTTTCAGTGCAGTTTTCTTGGCTTGGCTGTGAAGGCATGATAAAGTGCTAGTGGCTGGACATGACTTCATCTGTCTGTTTCTGTGTTGGTTTCTCCAGCAGCTGGTCTACAGAAATGCTGCATTACCACCCCAAAAACAACAGCCATTATTCAGAGGAGCTGCATTTCATTCTGGACCAACCTGATTAGGCATGGGACGATAACTGAGGTTTGGAAGTTCACAAAAAAAGCAATTTCTATATAAGTCAGAGTTATTAGCCCTCCGCTGATTTATTTTGTTGTGGTTGTTTTTCAAATATTTCCCAAATGAAGTTGAACAGATTCAGGAATTTTTCATAGTATTTCCTATAATATTTTTTCTTCTGGAGAAACTCTTATTTGTTTTATTTCAGCTAGAATAAAAGCAGTTTTTATTTTTTAAAACCCATTTTAAGGTCAATATTATTAGCCCCCTTAAGCAATATTAGTTTTTTAGTAGTTTTTAGTCTTTTTATTTAGTTTTTATTTAGTTTTTAGTAGTATTGTCTCCAAAACAAACCACCGTTATACCATGACTTGCCTAATTACCCTAACTTTACCCTAATTAAGATTTTAAATGTCACTTTAAGTTAAATAGTAGTATCTTGAAAAATATCCAGTCAAATATTATGTGCTGTCATCATGGTGAAGGTTATTATTTGTCTTTTTGGCCAAGAGGATCTCCAAAGGAGCCTCCACATCAAAATCTACTGGTCAGTCCACGATTCAGCAAACATTTGAAAAGCAAATCTCTTGTGCACCAACATCCAAACATGCTAAACAGTGCAGTGGCTTGGTTTTTAATAGTTTTTTTCAGCTGATTTTAAATAAGTAGTTTGAACAAGCAGTATAATCATTTTTGAGTGTAACTATAATGACTGTACACATACTAAACCAGCTAATTTCGCTTCAAAATCAAGCAAAAAAAGTGACTCTTACCTCTACAACCTTTACAAAATGAAGATACTGGAGTGGTAAAATTACTATACCAACTACTAACCATACATATACTATAAATCAGCACATTTTGCCTCAAAAGCACACCAGAAATCAAGCAAAAAAGCAAGTCTTACCTCCTGTAACCTATACAAAATGAACATACTGGAGCGGTAATATAACTATACTAACTACTAACCATACATTTACTATAAATCAGCACATTTTGCTTCAGCAGCGCACCACAAATCAAGCAAAAAAGCAAGTCTTACCTCCTGTAACCTATACAAAACAACCATACTGGGGCGGTAATATAATTATACCAACTACTAACTATACTTCAGGAGTTCACACTTAGCTGATGATTGGTAATAAGCTAATTTGGCATGCTGTCCCGGGAGAGAGCCCTGAGCTTATGAGATCCTCAAGCCAGGGGCTCCCTCCCGTTTGCAGGGCGAGAGGGGAGTTTGAGCTCAGGTAGATCTCGAGAACCCCGCCCCCTCCTGCTGCTTAAGGATTGCTAAGGTGTTGTGTTGCTGGTGGAATTTGAATATGGTGCCGATTTGGTTTAGTCAGTTTACTTGTCTCATGTCTCATGTTTTTGGACTGTAGGAGGAAACTGGAGGTCCCGGGGAAAACCCACACAAGCCCGGGGAGAACATAAGCTCCACGCGGAAATGCTGTCCGGCCGGGTAGAGACCCGAGCCTGAGGCATTCTTGCTGTGAGGCCACAGTGCAAGCCAGAGGAAAAGAGGAGGAGAGGGGGTGGAAGGGGGGATTCTTCAAGACGAAGATGACTAAAGGTAAGATGCTTGGTTATTTATACTGAGTTAGGAATCGTCTGATTGGTGGTTCGTACATTAGTTTGACTCGGGGCCAGCTGTGTCAGTCATAAGCACGCGATCCTCTCGAAATTAGTTTATAAATAAACTTCACATATACTATAAACCAGCACATTTTACCTCAACAGCACACCAGAAATCAAGCAAAAAAGCAAGTCTTACCTCCTACAACCTATACATAACTACACACTGGAATGGTAAGATAACTATACCAACTACTAACTATACATATACTATAAATCAGCACATTTTACCTCAATAGCACACCAGAAATCAAGCAAAAAAGCAAGTCTTACCTCCTACAACCTATACAAAACAAACATACTGGAGCGGTAATATAACTATACCAACTACTAACTATACATATACTATAAATCAGCACATTTTACCTCAATAGCACACCAGAAATCAAGCAAAAAAGTAAGTCTTACCTCCTACAACCTATACAAAACTAACATACTGGAGCGGTACTATACATATATTAACTAGGAATGGGACGATAACCAGTTTCAAGGTTTTTACATGTTGTTAAAGACTTTTATTTAGGGCAATAGTATCTCTAGTAGTAAAAGAGCAACACATCAAAAGCTACTGGTCAGCTCATGATTCAGCAAACATCTGAAACACAAATCTCTTCTACACCATCACACAGGCATGCTATAGAGCTGAACAGTGCAGTGGCTTTACTTTATATCCACAGAAAAGAAAGATCTCCAAAGATGCCTTCTCAAGCTCTAGAGAAACCTGTGTTTTTGAAACTAATGTTAACAACAGAAGTCAGTCATTTATTTTAATTATTTAGCATGCCGTGCTTACTGTTGCAAAATAATTGAAATATTTCTTAAAGGTGCTGTATGTCAGTTTTTGACTCTTCTAAAGCGTAAAAATACCATAATATGTTTACAGATATTTGAGAAACATGATGTGAACAGTCTTGTTTATCTGAAAAACAATGCTGAAGTCAGATATTCTGCTTTGAAAATGTGTTTTCCATGCCGGAAGGCTCTCAAAGCATGCGTCCGTGACCGAAATGCGACCTCCGGTGGACAGTAGCAGACTCTGAAATGAGACGCAGATTCAGAGTTCCACATGAGGTTATTTATTAGCAAATATTATAAATATTACGAGCGTAAACATTAGGTGAGCAGGTTAAATTGTAACTGCATGTCCTAACAACACGCTTCATGTTGAGATATGCAGTGATGAGCAATTTGGCGGTTTGCACCAGACGAAACACCACAGAAATGTAAGTACAGCCATTCAGAAGAACAGAATAGTGCACTCACTGCACTCCAGTGAAATGGTGAGGTTTATAATCTAATAAATACACATTAAACCTCTTTAACATTATTAAATGTAGATGCTGAATTACTGATATGTGCTGGTTTGCATTATTTCTCAGTTTTTAAAGTTCAATTTCAGATGGTTTATTGTATTTTACAGATCTGTGGTGAACTATCTGCTGCTGCTTTCAGTATATGGCAATAAATGTCATGTTAAGAGCAAACTCACATTATTAGCATTTAACACTGAATAAAGCACATGAGGTGTACCTGAGGTGGTCATTAACTACGTTTACATGGACATCAGTAATCAAATTATTTGCCTTAATCTAATTAAGACAATAATAAGATTAAAGCGTTTACATGTGTTGCTTTTTAAATGTAAGAGACAGAAACCATTTCTAAAATATAAATTCCACATATTGGTTAGGACAAATCTCCTTTTAATATGAAAATATCCCTTCTGTCGCCTGCCCTTGTTTTTACTTAGAAGACGGTTTAAATCAGCCTTTAGTCTCGATAGTTAGGCTCACTCCTGTTGGTCCTCAATCTGGCAACCTGCGCTTGTGTGTGTTTTGATCCATGACTGCAATACCTAGTTCAACCACTGGGAGACAAGCTTACATACTGCACCTTTAAAATAAATTATATCGCGTTCAATAGGGGGAAAAGTTGTAGTATTTTACCCAGACATTTACAAAGAGTATATTTCACAGCAGTAAATCACAATACCGTGATATTTTTATCCAAGGTTATCATACCGTCAGAATCTTCTAGTGGCCCATGCTGCTCTGACCTTATCAATATGGTGATAAACATTCTGCCGAGGGACACGACTGGGAGTTTTGAGGCAGTAAATATGTCTGTAGGTGGAGCAGGATGGAGGTCAGGAGTGTGGATGTGCTGAGAAACTGAGAACAGAGGAGCTTTATGTGCTGCAACTCAAGGGGAGAGAGCTGTTTAACACACACACACACACACACACACACACACACACACACTCACAGATGCACATGCATGTGCACACACGCACACACTCACATGCACACTCACTCACAGACATCCAGCACATGCATATACACACATGCATGCATACACACACAAATGCACACACACACACACACAGACATATGTACATGCATATACACAAACATGCACAAATACACTCACGCACACATGCTCTCACACATACATACACTCACAGACGCACATATATATACACACATGCACGCATACACAGATCTACAGACACACATGCTCTTTCACATACACTCACACACACATGCATACTCACTCACTGATGCACATGCACGCATACACAACTAGCACATGCATATACATACATGCACGCATACTCACACACACACACACACTCATACACACACATACATAAGCACACATTCACTCACTCACAGACACATACATTCACTCTCACACACACATATACGCATCCACACACAACACATACTGAAACGCTCGCTGTGACTGAACGTGCACACACACACATGCACAGAGACAAACACAGACATACACTCACACACATGCACATAGACACACACAGACACTAAAACACTCTCTGTCAAACTCATGTGACTGAACACACACATACACAGAGGCACACCAGGCAAAATTATTACACACACACACACACTGAAACCCTCTTTATCAGATCCATATTACTGAATGCCCAGACACACACACACACACACACACACACACACACAAAAACACATGCACAATCACACCTACAAACAAACATACACACTGAAACTCTCATATTAACGAATTGCACACACAGAAATAAATACACGCGCGCACACACACACTCACAGAGAAAGACTGTCGATCACACCTATATGAACGTACACGCATATATAGACACACACACACACAGAAATGATCAATCACACCTTATATGACTGAACGTACATACATACACATGCTGAAACACTCTATTACACCAATATGACTGAAAGTGCACACACACACACACACACACACACACACACACACACACGCAGTGCAGGAATGTCTGTGTTATGATGTTTAATGTCCTCTGTCTCTCTGGTGCTTTTGTCTGCATCTCTCCTTCACTTTATGATCAACACACTCTGCACAATCACAGAGCTGCTTTAAAAGCTGAAAGTCAAAGAGGAACTTCCAGACATAAACATCTCAAGAGCCTCGTATCTGTTCTGGGATGGAATGAAGTGAAGCTAGGAAAGGTCTCAATGCAAATGAGCTGCTTTATTTGCAGATTAATATACAGTATACAGAGCTAATCCACTCTTGAAATGCCATTGCATTAAATGATTAAAATATATATATATATATATATATTATAGGATTAAATATAATCACATGGTGGCTCAGGGGTTAGCGCTGTGGCCTCACAGCAAGAAGATCGCAGGTTCGAATCCCGGCTGGGTCGGTTGGCATTTCTGTGTGGAGTGTGCATGTTCTCTCCCCGTGTTGGCGTGGGTTTCCTCATATCTAAATGGTTTCCAAATATCTAAAATATTTAATTGTTTAGAAATCGCTTGAGGGTGGCATGGTGGCTCAGTGGTTAGCACTGTGGCTTCTTAGCATGAAGGCCGCCTGTTCAAGTCCTGGCTGGGTCAGTTGGAGTTTGCATGTTCTCCCCATGTTGGTGTGGGTTTCCTCTGGGTGCTCCGGTTTCCCCCAAACACATGCGCTATAGGGGAATTGTTGCACTAAATTGGCCGTAGTGTATAAGTGTGTATGGGTGTTTCTCAATACTGGGTTGCAGCTGGAAGGGCATCCGCTGCGTAAAACATATGCTGGAATAGTTGGAGGTTCATTCCGCTGTGGATACCTCTGAAATAGAGACTAAGCTGAGGGAAAACAAGTGAATAAATGAATAAATAAATATTCCTCTGTTAAATGCTTGATTCTGATTGGCTGATGAGCATTCTAAGGTGTGCTGTTATTTTCCGTTGTTTTAGAAAATAATGCACAGTTGAGGTGTTGAGGATTGGTGCGGTGGATGACGGAGGGGTGTCGCGGACGAAAGTGAAGAGGGTTGGGGAGTCATGGAAGTAAGTGAAAGTGAACAGTGGACGGGGGAGGAGGGCGGTTGAGGAGGGGGATCGGTTAAATGAGGTGCCAGACCAGATTTCAGAGGTTCCGGATCCGGCTTGTTCGGGCACAAATTATGCCCTGAGTAATACTAAAGACCCATCGTCAAAATATAAAAATGTAATTAAAATTTTGTAGCTTTTTTTGCAATAATTTGAATTTAAATTAAACATTTCTAAATTTTATATACATTATATAAATTTAAATTATCTTTTCATTTCCTGAAGATGTTCGGTGACCAAACACTTATTTTAAAGGGCACCTATTTTACCCCTTTTACAAGATGTAAGATAAGCCTTTTGTGTCTCCAGAATGTGTCTGCAAAGTATCAGCTCAAAATACCCATCAGATCGTTTATTATAGCCTCCAGAATATGATCTGAGCCGCCATTTTGGTGCCTGAGTATACTATAGCTGTTTTTGTAGCCTGTGGCTTTAAATGCAAACGAGCTGCTTCTCCCCGCCCACTGTTCCCACATGCATGTCTGCTTCTCATCATGCGTTACGTCAGATAAACAGCAGTCAGTGATGGAGACAGACTTAGATGAAGCTGAAATACAGCTCATTAATCAAAAATATTAAGTAAGTTTATTTGATGAAGTTGTGGTGGAGTTTATTCAAGCCTTTCTGAAATGATGAGTCACACGCAATGCTGTTTGCAGTTCACACACACACACACACACACGCACACACATATATATATATATATATATATATATATATATATATATATATATATATATATATATATGTGTGTGTGTGCGTTTACTGACACCATGCGACCGTGGTGATTATAGCGGTTAAGAATTTCATAGCGATTTTACTCTCTTTATTACACACATGCTCTGTTTTAAACATTTTTTTAAACTTATAAAAATCCCAGAGGGTTGTGACAAATATTTTAATCCCAGTTTATTTGTAAAAAAATTTAATTCAGTGAGCGGGGTAAACCGCACTCCTATGTCACGGTGCGGTGGGCCTCAAATTCATTGGGATTTGAGTCCTATTTTAACATCAGGAAATTTGAAAAAGAGACTTGTTGTGTTTTTATCACTCCAATATGACTGTGGACACATTATACTACACACACTTCTGTCCAAACAGCTTTCAAAAGATGATTTTCATCACAGGTGCCCTTTAATACATATAACTCTTTAATAAAATTGTTTAAATGTACCAAAATATATTGGCTACTTTTATAAGTATATAATATAATATATTACATATGCATATAATTCATAAGTGTATAAAGAATAATTGATGATGACCAGGGCCAGACGGAATCTGCGGATGTTTTTTGCTATTTCTGCGAAGAATTTTGCTAAAAATCTGCGGATTTCTGCGGAATTATTTTGGGAGTTTCATAACTAAAACCTTTATATGTGAAATAAAAAATAATCTCTTTTTACTTTTTATTTAATGTTTAAAATGCAAATCCAATTAGATTCACTTATTTGGTAAACAAAAGCAAGTCTCATATAATATACATCTACTACAAGACGGACTGTCCAAACTGCACTGTAAATAAATCAGATGAACATTTTCATATTAGTCAATAATATTACTGTAATTAATTTAAAACTGAATAAATATAGATTTACACGCATTTACTCAAGTAAATAAACAGAATCAATGATGGGCTAAGAAACTTCGGAAATCTGCGGAATTCTGCACGCGCAGATTCCGTGTGGGCCTAATGATGAGTCATTGAATTACTACAAAAATTCAAGCCAATTTGATAGTGTATGTGTCTGAATGCTAGAGTGTATGGGTATTTCCCAGTGTTGGGTTGCGGCTGGAAGGGCATCGGCTGCGTAAAGCGACTAAGCTGAAAAGAAAATGAATGAATGAATGATGATGGGTTGTTGAATTACTACAAAAAAAATCAAGAAATTACCAGAAATTACTTTTAAAGTTCACAAATAATTCACATATAATCAGCATTGAATTAAATTTGTATTTTAATTTTAATAACCTTTATATACATCTCGAAAATATATGCATGCATGTGTGCATTTATATATTATATTATTTATATATACACAATAAATATACACAGTACCCTGATCTATACAGCGCCCTTTATTTACATCTGTATATTCTTATATTCATCATTGAGCAACTTTGGCAGATCGTTTAATGCAATGATGTTGTGTATACATCATACCTCTAGACTGATTTCCGCTACTCATCCTGATCGCATTGCAATAACACTAGCTGTTATATTCTTTGAATAAAGACATCTGGCAGGTCCATGTTTTCCAGACAAACAATCGGTTTGCCCTTCATAATCTTGTGTTACATCAGCTGTTGTTTGCCTCATATTGTCTGCTTGTTTACAGCATTCATCACGTCCTTGCAAACAGATCTGTAATCCAAACTTTATTTAAACTCTCAGCCGATGCCTCTGGCTGACTTTTAGACTCCTTTGTTTTCCTTTAATGATGGGACTCGTTGTTTCTGAATTATAATCATGCCTGTGAGGTAGACACACACTAAAATAGTATTGCACAACAGTGTGTATTATTAAGGCACACCGTTCTCTTGAGGTTTGCTTTATTATTTTTATTGGGTCTCATATATAATGTCATTTCAAGGAATTTAGTTTTTAAATGTAATTTTAATTTGAATATACAATGAAATTAAAACAATATATAGAGTTGTAGACAAAATTATAAAAAAAAAAATGTTTTTTTCATAATGTACACTCACCGGCCACTTTATTAGGTACACCTGTCCAACTGCTCGTTAATGCAAATTTCTAATCAGCCAATCACAATAGCAGCAGCTCACTGCATTTAGGCATGTAGACATGGTCAAGACGATCTGCTGCAGTTCAAAGCGAGCATCAGAATGGGGAAGAAAGGGGATTTAAGTGACTTTGAACGAGGCATGGTTGTTGCTGCCAGACAGGCTGGTCTGAGTAATTCAGAAACTGCTGATCTTTGGGATTTTCACGCACAACCATCTCTAGGGTTTACAGAGAATGGTCCGACAAAGAGGAAATATCCAGTGAGCGGCAATTTACAATGAGTTCACAATGAGTAGTACAACTGTACTCAAATGGCCTCCACAGTCAGCAGATCTCAATCCAATAGAGCACCTTTGGGATGTGGTGGAATGGGAGATTCATGATTCATGGGAGATTCATCATGGTTTAATGTATATTTCGCTGT
Organism: Danio aesculapii; assembly: GCF_903798145.1. Classification (NCBI taxonomy): domain Eukaryota; kingdom Metazoa; phylum Chordata; class Actinopteri; order Cypriniformes; family Danionidae; genus Danio; species Danio aesculapii. Next base: position 22,445,545 of record NC_079452.1, read on the forward strand.
TCGTTTGGTCAACAATTTTAAGTGGACAGTTTGATATTAGTTCATTGTTTAAAATGAATTTCTTGGTGTTTTATTGGATTGTAGTTCTTTCCCTGCGTGCTGTCAAATATGTTGTTTACTCCACTGTCATAAATCATGCTTTTACAGCAGGTTTACATTGAAGGACTGCGAAAAAATAAATAAATAGATAAAAAAAACCCGACCTGCTCTGTAAGAACTCACATTTTTAATGCATTAGGGTTAGGATGCATTTTAAATGCATTAGGGTTAAATGCATTTTTTTTTGTTGTGGAAAAAAGGATAATTTGGGTACATAAAACATGGCTGGTGAATTGTAGCATCATTTAGTCTGCTGAAAGTTATATGTACAAATCCAATGAACGTTTTGATTATTAAATCTAATGCATTAATATTCACACGGTGTCATTATTCAGTTGGAGTTCAATAGCAACGTCAATAACTAAAATAAATCCATGCATAACCCTAGTGTAGCTGAATTAAAAATCAATGTCCTTGGGGAAATATCCTACAGTCATGAGATTTAAATGGCCTCTTTTAATCCTGCACTCACAGTTTTAACCCCCTGCGCCACATCAGCATCTGATGCCATCGATGAAGAACTTGTGAAATAAGCAGGTTACTAAACTCTCCCCGTTCCCAGACATTTGTCCCAATTGTCAGAGAGTCCATAAACAAGCGTATCCACTATTCTGCCCACTGTTAGCAGCAGCAGCAGCAACTCTTCTAATGAGAATTTATTCCCCATTGCTGCCTCAGGAACGGCCTATTTGGAGTTGAAGGTTGTGGAAAAAAATCATCTCAGAGGACACGATGTGGGACTCCCTGGTAAAATAACAATGTATACAGAGGCCCAAAGATGTATTTTTACATCTAATCCACTCTTAATATGCCATTGCATTGCTAAAAATTATATTTATGATATTTCCCTATTAAATGCTTGATTCTGATTGGCCCAAGTAAAGGCCCATCCTCAAAATATTACATTTAATTGAAGTTTTGTAGCTTTTTTTGGCAATAATTTGAATTTAAATTATACATTTAATAGTTTTTTTTAATGTATCCTCAAAATATAACCTTTAGTTGAAGTTTTGTAGGTTTTTTGGCAATAATTTGAATTTAAATGATAAATTTAATCATTTTAAATGATTTCTATTTAAATTATTTCTCTATTTCTGAAGATGTTCGGTGACTAAACTCTTATTTTAATGCACATAACTCTTATAAACTGTTTTGTTTAAATGCACCAAAATATATTGGCTACATTCATTAGGTATAATATATGCATACAGTATAATAGCAATGGCCCATTTGGAGCTGAAGGTTGTGAGGGAAAAAATAAAATCATCTTCTCTGAGGACACAATGTGGGACTCCCTGGGTTTATTCTTCCATAACAACATAACAACATATCCAGAGGCCCAAAGATGTATTTTTACATCTAATCCACTCTTAATATGCCATTGCATTGATTAAAAAGGATATTTATGATATTTCCCTATTAAATGCTTGATTCTGATTGGCCCAAGTAAAGGCCCATCCTCAAAATATAACCTTTAGTTGAAGTTTTGTAGCTTTTTTTGGGCAATAATTTGAATTTAAATGATAAATTTAATTGTTTTTCTCTTCCTGAAGGTGACTAAACTCTTATTTTAATGCACATAACTCTTTAATAAACTATTTTGTTTAAATGCACAAAAATATGTTGGCTACATTCATAAGTAGGCTATATAATATTATATATAATATATGCATACAATAGGAACAGCTCATTTGAAATAAATAAAATAAAATCATCCTCTCTGAATACACAAATGTGGGACTCCCTGGATTTATTCTGCCATTATAAAATAACAATATATATACAGAGGCCCAAAGAAGTATTGTTTCGTCTAATCCACTCTTGAAATTTCGTTGCATTAAATGACAAATAAATTATATATAATATGAATAAAATGATTGATTCTGATGATCATTCTTAAGTGTGCTGTCATTTTCAGATATTTCTTAAAATAATACACAGGATTTTTGTAGGAATCCACTTGCTAAGTGTGACGTCACACAAAGGGATCCGGGTCCATATCAAACTGTATGGGGAGACTCATCAAAAGGTAATGATAATAGTTTACGAAGCGATGTATTACTTTCGAAAATCACGATCGTCTAATATCCGATGGCCAGGTAGTGATTAATTGTTGAGGGAGTTTTTTAAATATTGGTGTCAGTGATGCAGCAAGTCCAGAGACTGATGTGTACACCATGATTATACATCAAATTCACTTCAGTGTGTGATATGACTAAACGGTGGTCATAAACGAATATTTTCTCAATTCAACTGAGCAGCAGCTTGGACATGGAAACAGTATTCCATACGTCACCGATACGTCAGGACTTAACAAGTGGAAAGTAAAGGCCATCCACAAAATATAACATTTAATTTAATATTTTTGCAATAACTGCAATAATTAGAAGTTAAATCATACATTTTAATAATTAAAAATTTGTTTTATTTAAATTATTTTTTTGGACTAAATTAAATTACAGAAATGTGACTCCCTGGGTTTATTCGGCTATAACAATATAACAATATATCCAGAGGCCAAAAGAAGTAATTTTACATCTAATCCACTCTTAAAATGCCATTGCATTAAATGATATAAATTTATATAAGTAAATATTTATATAAGTATTATTTTCAGATATTTTAGAAATTAATGCACAATATTTTTGTAGTAATACTGAAGGCCCATCCTCAAAATGTAACATTTAATTAAAATTGTCATTTTTACTTCCTTTTTTTTGCAATAACTGCTATTTTTTTGCCATAAATAAATTTTTTTTAATTTTAAATTATTTCTATTTAAATTATTCTCCTATTCCTAAAGATGTTTATTGACCAAACACCTATTTTAATGCATATAACGCTTTAATAAAACCGTTTTATTTAAACGCACCAATATATATTGGCTTTATTCATAAGTATATAATATTATATATAATATATAGCAACGGCCCATTTCGAGCTGAAGGTTGTGTGGAAAAAAAATGATCCTCTCCGAGGACACTGATGTGGGACTCCCTGGGTTTATTCTGCCATAACAACTCACCTTCATCATTCCAGGACCTTCAAAATGTAATGGCACACATAAATAGAGATGATGAGGAGTTCATTAGCCCAGTCGAAAAGCCTCCGCGCACCAGCAGAACCGTTTGCAACCAGCCGTCATTATTAAAGTAAACAAGGCGCGGTGAAATATCTTCACGCTTTTGTTTTTCACCGTAAGTGAGAGTTGAATTATTTAGCAATGGCTCTCGCTCTGGCTCTTCACATCCCAACAGTTGAAGATAATCTCCCTCTGAGTCCGAGTTGTTAATCATTTGATTTAATGGAGGAGAACGGCTCGAGTCTGGAGATAAATCAAGGAGACCACCACGTCGTTTCGGAGCAGAACAAACACACACACACACACACACATCTCAGGTCAATGCGTGCTGTCAACACGTTCTGTTTACGCCGCCGTCATAAATCATGCTTGAGGAAATATTGAACAGCAGATTAAAAGCTTCATTGGATTTGTACATAAAACATTCGGCAGACCAAACGATGCTGGAATTCATTAGACGTGTTTTATGCACCCAATTAATCTGTTTATGATCTCCGGTTTCCGTCCTGAAATGACACAAAACTGATCACTTTATCTTGAAAACTCGATCATAAGGGTTTATATATATATATATATATATATATATATATATATATATATATATATATATATATATATATATATATATATATAAATTTCATTTAATTTAAAACAAAAGTTGTTAATCATAACAAAATGCTTCATAAGATCTCAAGAGAATGACTCGTTTTAATAAGTTGTTATAATTTCGAATAGTTATATTAAGGTTTTTTAATGGCTTAACAACAACAGTCATTTATTATACAAAAGTGGACAAATGCTGCACTTATCTTTTTTCACAGTACAAACAATACATATATACAGTCAAGCCCGAAATTATTCACACCCTGGCAAATTTTGACTTAAATTTGCATTTGCGTAATCTCCACCTACCCACGAAATGCAAACACAATGGGTGTTTATTTTTATTTTAAGTCACTTTCATTCAACCAGCAAGCTTTTTTTTAATGACATCGGCTTCTCACAAAATGCAAATGGGGTAAAGTGGTGAAGAAGTGGTTAGCAGACAAAAACATTAATGTTTTGCAGTGGCCCAGCCAGAGTCCTGACTTAAACCCAATTGAGAATCTGCGGAGGAGCTAAAGATCATGGTGATGGGGACCTTCCAAACTGAAAAAGTTGCTTATCGCTAAAGACGAATCGGCAGATAGATATATATATATAGATAGCTAGATGGATAGACATATAGATAGATAGATAGATAGACAGACAGACAGACAGACAGACAGACAGACAGACAGACAGACAGACAGACAGACAGACAGACAGACAGACAGACAGATAGATAGATAGATAGATAGATAGATAGAAAGAAAGAAAGAAAGAATCCAGTATTGTGTATTGCTTCATTTTTTCTGAGTCAGTGTAACGCTTGAGATAAATTTTAGCTAAAGATAAAGTTATGTTTATCATTGCATCATTTTTTTGTTTTGCATGGTATTTCCCGATCTATGTCAACAAAATCATAGTAACTCATTTGCATAATCCCCGCCTACTTACGACATGCAAACACTCTGAAATGAGTGTTTATTTTCTAACAAAACAGACTTGGCAAGCTGACCAATCAGAGCAGAGTTGGCTTATGGAAGGGGGAGGGGCTTACATATCTAAAGTCCTGAATTCAGTCAAACATACAGAAATGACAGCAAAATTATTGTAATATTTAATGCACATTTTAAGAAAATTACAATGTTTTCTGATTTTTGGATGCATTTTAACTTCTTTTACAGGACAGGGAAATGCAATATTAGGACTTGTTTTTTATGACAACCAATTTAGACAAGCAAATTGTATGAATATAACATTTCAAGAAAATGACAATTTCTTGTTTGAGGGCAGATGGATTCAGACATTAGTGACGCAACATCATGTAACGCTTCTTTATTCATGTTATGAAGCTTTTTATGACTCCCTGGGTAATTTTCATCATTAGGAATGAATCCAATTTCATGTTGTTTTTTGCTAATTTCGACTTTAAGGTGTCCCTGTTGCAGAATAGCCTAATTATACAAATATGTGCTGTGCAATGTTAATAAATCTGTATTTGTTTACTGTAGTGGGCATTCATGACAAGGAGAGCTTGTACACTTACAAGGAATGAAAGTAATAGATCCGTATGTGAAAGAATGTCAGAATTGCAAAATAAAAATGCAGAAATGCATAATCTATACATTTAAATACAAAAAAGTCTGTAAACATACTTGTTTATACTATCTCACAATTCAGATTTCTCCCACTCAGAATCTTTTTTTAAATATAATTGCATATATATATATATATATATATATATATATATATATATATATATATATATATATATATATATATACAATATATGCAATAATATATATCAATTTTATCATTTTAAAGTATCCTAATTTTAAGTTCCCTGCCATGGGTTTAAATGCATCTAAGGTCAGAAAACATTTGTAATTTTATCAAAGTAATCATTCAATATTAGAATCATCTTGCAGGATGCCAATATGATTCATTTGAATGAGCTTCAGGTCTGTTAACCCCTCCCACTCCCACTTCTTACTCTCCTCTGATTGGTCTGCTGGCCTATTTTGTTGTGGTCTTTGTCACAAATGAACCGCTGATTTCTTAATGTTTGTATTTTGAATGTAGGTGGGGATTATGCAACTGAGTTACTTTGATCGTGTTGATGTAGACGAGTAGCAGGTAAAAGATTCAAACATATTATGCAAAAATCTTTGTTTATAAGGGGTTTAAGCATAATTATTGGTCAGCAATGTGTGGATATAACCAGCTTTAATCGTAAAATTAATTAATTAATTATTTTTAGAATCACACTTGATTAAAAACAGTCTGCAGAAACACTCTGATTGACATTCTCCCTTTGTACCTATCATCAGAGGGGGAAAACCCCGCCCACTAGTGACCATCTCTCCCTCATTAGCATAGGATGTTCAACCCAGGCTCATTCTGAGAAGGTAGTCTCGTGGACGTTTCTGGAGACCGCGAAATACGTCCCGGGAGGTACGTATTTTTGCAGTTTTTGTTTTCGCGAATCCGCGAGAGGCCGCTGTGCGCGCTATTTCCCGCGCCGTTCTCACGTAAACCCGCTAGAGGCCGCTGTCGAACGGCCTTCCGCCTGTCTGCCTGGATGAAAGAATGATTGACCTTGCGACCGGCCAATCGGCTGACCCACCCTCCTCCATTCCTAAACCCAACCAACGACAATTCACAAAAGCCGTCCAGAAAAAGAAAAGCCCTCGTCTGATTTTTACCACGTTTTCGGATTTTGACCACATTCTCACCCTGTGACGAACTTGTTCGCTTCATTTTTTGGATTTTGTTTTTGTTTTCTTACCTGATTTCTGGAACCGCTCTTCCCCGGACTCCAACCCGGTCGTCGTAGTCGTCGTGGTCAGCCCCTCTCTGCGCCACGAGTCCGCCAAAGTACACAAAGAGCTAACCGGACAAACTGGTTGCAGCGGGAAAGACCTCCACACGGAGGCGAGAGGCCGGCCGGCAAGCGCCGAAAGGAACAGCGTCATACCGCCCCGCAGCGTTCGCTTAAAAAAATGAAATGCAGCCGTACGTACCCCGGGTAGTTGTTTGCGGCCTCCAGAAACGTCCACGGGACTACGTTCTCAGAATGAGCCTGGGTTGAGGATGTTAGTCTTGTTTTTGACTCTGCCACTATGCTGACAAAGGTATTTGTAGATCCACCCTCTTTTTAAAAGAGCACAATCTCATTTAAATTTAAAGGGACAGTCACCAAAACACCACAATTAGGATCAAAGCCTAAAGCCTCATTCACACTATGAACGACTCGCAGCGGCAAAGCAACAAGCGACCGTTTATTTCAATAGAGAGTGAGCGACTTCTGGTGACCTCCATCTACATGAGTGACAGCGACCAGGTGAGCGTATCGAGCGATTCGACAAAGTTGAAAATCATTCAACTTTATGCACATGAATAGCGACTTTCTTAAGCGACAGCCAATAGGAGCACCAGTAGAGCTCACGTAATCCTCTCTCTCTGCTCGCTCAGAGGCCGGTTGTATTTGCGCTGTATATATCTACACAGACCTGTGTTTGAAGCAGATCGCCACCCAGAGCGACAGGCAGCTACAACATCGCTGCTAGTGTGAATGAGGCATAACAGGGTCAGTTTCAGAGAGTTAGAAGACATTATCTGTGCTGTTTTGAGCTGAAACATCACTAAAAACTTTAGGGACACCAGACATTTATTTTAGATCTTGTAAAAAGCAGCATATAGCTTTCCTTTAAAGTAATTCAGAGCTGACTCTTTCTTTTGAGAGATGATGTCTTTATTTATTATGCACAAACATCTTTGCAGACTTGATTGCATTGAAGGACAGCTACATTACGAACACCAAAATAAGATATTTTTCCAAAACCCCTGCACATGACCTGCTCTTTACTTCCAGAAAACAGCCAGTTTGTGCTGGTCTGCTGTGAGCTGAAATGCCAGATTCGTATGTGATCCTCCTTTTGCCCTTCTAATCTCCTGCTCTGGCATTTATATTTTCTCTGTCATCTCTCGCTGAAGGCTTGCAGACCTCATGACTTGTTCTGTTCTCCACGCCGAAAGAAAGTCAGCACGTGTTTGAGAGCGAACCGCACGTATTACTGTTCTGTTTTTAATCTGATGTCATGATGGAGGAATTCACTAATAGGTCTCTGACTCGGTCTTTACCCCTCTCGTTTGGCCACATTTACTCTCTGAAAACACACAAGCATGTACTGTAGGCTATAAACTTACACACTTCACACTCTTTTTTTACATCACTGAGACTCTGAAATAATAAATGAGTCACTGGATTTGCTATTTTTTTTTAAGTATGTGGTTGCAAACTATTAATATGGGCTGAATTCAAACAAACACATTGAACCCTATCATATACCGGCGCAATAAGGCGCAAGACGAGTTTTGCATGATTAGTTGCTATTTTCAGACCAGCGCAACCTTAATTTTTACGTTTTGCACCACATTGTTTAAAAGCAAATCTATTTGTGGACTCCTGGGTGTGCTGGTCTATAAAGAAGGTGTGTTAAGGCACATTGTTGGTGCGTTGCTATTTTAAGGAACTGAAATAGACTGTGCCATTGACCAACTACATGCTGCTCTAAAGTCCAGGATGTTAGTTATGCACCTATGCAGGTCTAAACCCTTACACACTGCTGAATACACACAGGATGAACAGCAACACACAAATATCTTTACAGATGAAAACAGTTAAAGAATTAAAATGATCCAGAAATGATTATTTTCTACATCAATATAAACACCACTGCCTCTATGCCTTCTTCACCTTGGGGGCCTTTTTCAGTTTATCCATCACAATTTGCATTTGTCTAATGTTGTTATTATTATTATCAGTATTATTTATTATATGCAGATTTATATTTGTTTTAATGAACACAAGTGTAGATTTGTCCACCTGTGGGGTTTTGGTTCTGCATCACCATATGTGGATAAGAACAGGACGTGTGTTTGGATATAACTCAGTGTTTTGACCACACTTCATTATTATTGTTCATTTATTCCTTTGCTGGAGATTAGAACTGAATTTAGAAATAGTTTTGACACAAATCTTTGTGTTTAACAAACTAAATTAAATATGTGGGCTAATGGATGTGTTCAGTGGAGTGAGTTTCCACTGTTTCCTTACTCCACCAAAGTAAAGGTGTAAAGAGTAAAAGTAAAGTAAAGAGAAAGTAAAGAGGCTGAATGGAGGAGGCTCATTCTGTATCCTCGTGCTGCAGATGTTCTGTTTAACTGTTTTCTCACTAGTGAAGCGTTCAGTTTTTACACTTACAAAGTCCACCATGTAAATAGCAAATGCGCCATGGTGCTACACAACTGACTCTTACAGGCAATGGGAGACGAGACTCTGATTGGTTTAATGCATGTTATGCTCAAAACACACCCAGAACTCATTAAGAGAATAAGCACGACCCTGTTAGACCATGCGCCGGGCCGCAGAGCGTATTTATCCATCCCCAAAATAGCAAAAGTGGATTCAAACATGTCCTTAATGCTTTTGCGCCATGCGCTTTAGACTTTGCACCTAGAACGTTAATATATAGCCCATTAAGTTAAACATTGCTAAATTTAATTTGTTTAAATTCAGCCCATATCAATTGTTTGCTACCACTTACCTTACAAGTTTAGCAAATCCAATGAATCATTTTTTTCTGTGAATCCCAGCATTCAAAATGGTATTAATTGCTAAATAAAGCTGTAAAGCAGCACAAGTACTGATGTTTTTTTTATGTAGAATCACTTTTTTATTATTAATTAAAGGCACAGTATACACCCCAAAAAAATCATACTCAAGTGGTTCTTAACTAAAGTTTAGATCATTATTATTAACTACTGGCCTATTGCATGCATATTACTAAGATATTAACTGTTCATAAGGTATGATCTTATTCTGTATGCCGAATCCTACCCAAAACCTAAACCCAATGCCTAGACAGTTGTCATTAGCTTACATAAAATCTCATTCACATTATAAAGGTTTCATAACAGTCTTATGAATGCCCTTTCAAGTAAAATGATACCAAGAGTTCCTACTACTGGCTTAATTCTTAATCAAAATGTTGTTTTACTGCACCAAAACATGGGGCATATCCCGTCTGTGTGACATGGGAGAAAATAATCAGAATTGGGTCACTTGAACCATGCAGTGTAAATGCAGCCTATAACAGTGGCCATAAGCATGCATAATATCTCATTCATTTGTCATGTCAAGATTATAAAGGATTCATGGCAGTCTTATGAACGCCCCTTCAAGTAAAGTTTTACCAAGTGTTCATAATTTTTAATCAAAATGTTGTTTCGCTGCAGCAAAACTGCTGGCGCTTCAGTAAAGTGCAAACACAGATGGAAAACCTTTCCTAAAACTGTGCCACTTGAGCACTTTGATAAGCGTTTGAAGAAACTATTTATATTCCCACAGCTTTAATTGACTTTAGATAGTCTGAACTCAAAATAAAACACTTAAACAGCACTTTAAAAAGCTGGTATACGCTTCAGTCTTTATTTAAAGATCCAGTATGAACTCTTAAGACAGACGATTCGGAGCACAGACAATTAAAAAAAGCCACAATGATTGATACGTGCACCTGCGCTGAACCACAAAACCAGATCACAACCAGATGCAAATTAACCGTCGACTATAAACAACGTTACAATAATCATTTATACAGGGTATAAAGGGATACGATAAAACAGGGTCTGTTCTGCATTACATCTGGACCTGGATAATAGACAAAAACACTGTTCCCAGATCGTAGCATGAAATAAACAAACTGGGATTGATTTCAGGGTGAATGCATCAAAACACGCATTTCATCAACAACATATCCCACTAGCCTCGCAGAAAGCTTCATGTGTCGTATGCATTTATTGATATTGCGACATGTGATTTGTGTGTGAATTGCGGGTACATCTCAAGCATGCTCCATTCATTTATCTTAATGTACAACAAATGTGTAGTTTACAGTAAACTGAATGGATTACTAATGTAAAAGAATGCCTAAATGTGATAGGAAGCATGTGATTTTGTTACTTATTGTTGTTTAACTTATTGTTAAATGTTTTAAAGTTGACATTTTTCACAATTTTGTGCTTTATCACAATAAAATGAATCTGTTATTAATGTAAAATAATGTAAAATGCTTAAATGTGATGGGGAATGTTTGATTCTGTTACTAATTGTTGCTTATTGTTCAACTTTTAAAACAATAACAGAGCACATCAAACCTCACACCAGACTCCACATAACGTGTCTAAAAGGCATCATATTATTGTTTTTAGAGTGAATTGACTGAAATATCACAGTAACAGAGTTGACATAATGAATCTACTATTGGTTTGTCCTAAACGTTTAGCCCAAATGAATGAGAGAAGAGTAACGACACGCCTCAATACCTTCAAGAGTTTCCTCCACAGTCCAAACACATGCGTTATAGGGGAATCGATGAACTAAATTGGCCGTAGTGTATGAGTGTGTGTGTGAATGAGTGTGTATGGGTGTTTCCCAGTACTTGGTAGTGGCTGGAAGGGCATCCGCTGTGTAAAACATATGCTGGAATAGTTGGTGGTTCATTCCGCTGTGGCGACCCCTGATAAATAAGGGACTAAGCTGAAGGAAGGAAAATAAAGTTTATCTTGGAGGTGCAAAATGTACCCGCAGGTCTAGAATCCCCAATATACTGTAAACAGGAGGATGGATGTTGGTCATGTCCGGCCGGCTCTTCAAGTGTAGTGTAATAAGGAGCTGTATTTTTCTCTCTTTACGAGGTAGGTACGGATGGTATTATGTTCGTCAGTAACATCAAGTTATGCAATGTTAGTTTTGCAACAGTAGTATCATCTAAATCAGTTTCCCATTTAACAAATCAAGACATTAACCTTAATTTCAGATATAAGAACAGAAAAAAATGCTTTTCTTAGAGTTTTTGTCTTGTTTCTAGTCCAAATATCTAAAAAAAAACCTTAAATCAAAAAGCATTTTCTAGACAAGCACAAAATATTGTCTTGTTTTCTGAAATAATGAGTCAAAATTAAGTAAATAATCTGTACTAAAAATAAACTTATTAAAAAAAAAACTAGTTTATTTTGCTTACCCCATTAGCAGATTATTTAGCTCATTTTAAGGAAATACTCACTTAATTTTGACTCATTATTTCCAAAAATAATTAGCTTGTCTATAAAATGCTTTTTGATTTAAGCAGTTTTTGATATTTGGACTAGAAACAAGGCAAAAAGTTTGAGTTTCTGGAGCGTAACACAGCAGGTACAGCATTTCCCTCCAGCACAGTACATAAGAACACTTGGTATGATTACATTGTGATAAAGTAAAGCCATTTTAACCTAGCTAAAGACATGCATTGATGGGTTAACTGGGTGATATGAAGCGTAAACCTGTGGTAGCTGACCAGTGTTGGTGGATAAAGAGAATATAGATGCGTTCTAATCTAGACGTCAGTGAACACACAGTACTAATCTCACAACAGAAGGAATAATCCAGGGTTCAGTATTAGATTAGATCAGAACTCAACTTTTACAACAGAACATCTCAAATGGAGTGGGTTTGACTTGCACGGAATACAAGAACTGGTTCAAATCGTCATTAATGTAATGTAAAATGCTTTGCATGAAAGACCACTGCAAATGTAAATACTGCTGATTACAACAGAAAATAAAAATGTGACCTTCCTTTTAGTAATATTAATTATAGTAATTATAAAAGCCATGCATGCACATGCAGGCTCGTAGCCGGGGGGTGGGGGGTTCCAGAAGACCCACCTCTTACTGACAAAGGTCCAGAATTTGTCCCATACATGAGCTCATTTGTCCTATTTTGACTGCTATGCCATCATATATAGTGAAAATAACACATCAAAAAAGGGTTTAAGAGCAAGTGGAGTCCTCTCTTGGCTGTCGCTTCGGCAGGACTTCAGCTCATCAGTTTTGGCTAATGCTAACAAATATTTAGATTTTTACAAGCTGACGTAAGATAGGTCATCTTTCGCTATTGTTTTTAAATAGAGAAAACATTTTACAAGTAACTTTTCATCTAAATGTTGGACCTTATTCTTGAAACCAAAAAAATAAAAAGGTGTGAAGCACCAAAAGCGCACTATATTAAAATGAATTTGAGTACTATTTTGGATATTGTTGTTATCCATGAGTTTTCAAATGTACTTTTTTACAAGAGATGCTAGAAAAATCGTGAAGCTCTACATTATTATTGTTATGCTTTCATACATTTTTTATTCAAATTGCCAAATAGTGACTGAGGAAAGTCGAATGTGCTGGCCAGATTTTTATTTGCCTAATAAATGACAATAGGCCACAGTTTTTAATTTAAAAACTTTAACAGGTTCCTATTTTTTTTCTTATTATATGTAATACATTTGTATTTAAAAAATAAGTAATTTTCATATTTCTTTATATTTATTATATTTATTTATATTTATTCTTTATTTCTTTACAAGTCTTTAGGATATATTTTTGATACATCAAAAAGTGTGGTTATTATGACCATCCGACAAACTAATCCAGCTAAAATAGTGCTTAAAATGTCACTAAAATGGCGTATTTAGGTCTCTAAATTAAATAGAAAATGAGACGTATGACTGCAAAAACATCCACTTTTTGAGAAAAAAGAACCACCCCTTTGCTGGCTACGGGCCTGACATGAAAAAAATACATCAAATTATAGTAAATAATAGGGTTTTTGAACCATACTATAGTAAAGTGTACTATACTGTGTATGTTAAAGCATTTACAACTCTTTAATGAATGATCCAGCGTAGTGTAGTATTAACTATAGTGAACTATAATAAATAATGTAGTATACTTTAGTTTCATTACAGTAAACTGTGGTGTGTTATGGAATAATGTACCTTACAGTTTTAGAAAACTACAGTACTGGGTCATTTGTTTATATTACCATAGTCGTTGTGTTACCATAGCAAGTGTAGAATCACCACATGTGATCAATTACTATAGTTGTTGTGTTACCATAGCAACTGTAGAATCAACACAACAGATAAATTACTATAGTTGTTGGGTTACCATAGCAACTGTAGAATCACCACAACAGATTAATTATTATAGTCCTTGTGTTACCATAGCAACTGTAGAATTACCACAACAGATGAATTACTATAGTGGTTGTGTTACCATAGCAACTGTAGAATCACCACAGCAGATTAATTATTATAGTCGTTGTGTTACCATAGCAACTGTAGAATCACCACAGCAGATCAATTACTATAGTTGTTGTGTTACCATAGCAACTGTAGAATCACCACAACAGATCAACTACTATAGTCGTTGTGTCAGAATAGCAACTGTAGAATCACCACAGCAGATCAACTACTATAGTTGATGAGTTACCATAGCAACTGTAGAATCACCACAGCAGATCAACTACTATAGTTGATGAGTTACCATAGCAACTGTAGAATCACCATAACAGATCAATTACTATAATCATTGTGTTACCATAGCAACAATAGAATTCCCACAGCAGATTATTTAAAGTACTTCACTATAGCATGGTTCAAAAACACTGTAGTATTTACTATAAATTACTATAGTATTTTTTTTCATACGGGCATGTGGTAACACTGAAGGACATTGGAGTTAAAAGGAGAGTTCACACAAAAAAAGAAAATCCTTTAATAAAAATACCCCCCTTAACCTTTACTTAGATTAGCATCTGTTAGCTTATTGCATATGTTAGCTTATTGCTAGCACGTTTAAGAAGTTGGTGGCATGTTTCTGGAATGATAGCTTGTTAAAAGTATTTGGGTACATGTTTTAGCACTTAAGTTTGACATTTTGACAAGATGCTACCAAACTTCAGGACACTGTTGCTCATGTTAGTATTTGTTGAATGTATTAGCATTCTTTTTTAGCGGTTGTGTCAAGCTACTTAACAAAGTGCTAATGTTTTCATAAGAAAGTTATCACTTTGACTTCTCTTTCAAGTTTCCAACATGTTTGAACACATTGCTAATCTGTTTTAAGCTGTTGTAAATGGTTGGGATGATGCTAACATGTTTTAATAAAGTGATGTTTTGACATGGAGCTAGCAAATTTTAAGTTGATAACCCATTTTAACACACTGCTAAGTGATGAAAGTTAGGAAGTTATTCATATATTTTAGGAAATTGTTGCCATATTTTTTGTCATATTGCTAACATGTTTTAGCATTCTGCTAACATGTTTTATGTAAGCTAACATCTTTTTGTAGCAGTTCTGTCAAGTTACTAGCATGTTTAATAAGGTGCTAATGTTTTTATAAGAAAGTTTGCACACTTTGACTTCTCTTAGTTACATGTTTGAATTTATTGCTAATCTGTTTTAAGCAGTTAATAATGGTTGGAAGATGCTAACATGTTTTAATAAAATTGGGATTTGATAACTCATTTTAACACATTGCTAAGTGACGAAAGTTAGGAAGTTATTCATATATTTTTAAGAAATTGTTGGCATATTTTTTCATATTGCTGACATGTTTTAGCACTCTGCTAACATGTTTTAATGTTGCTAATAGGCTTTATGAAGTAGTTTGCATGTTTTGTTCATTACCATGTTTAAATCCTCTGCTAGCACGTTTTTAGCATGACAAGACGCTATCAAACTTTACCTGCTAACATGTTTTAACACATTGCCAGCCTGTTTAGTTAGTCATACCATATTAGTGCAAGCAGTTTTGTCAAATTGCTAGCATGTTTTTGATGCATTGGTAACATGTTTTAACATTCTGCTGACACGTTTTAAGAAAGTTAGCATAATTGGACATGGTGTAAGTACAATCATCTCGATAAACAGCTTCCAGCTTTTGGATTCAGGGCTTTTGTTTTCAGTGTGCTTTTATCCTAAATCCATTTATTTTTACTTAGTTAGCTGCATGATGACTGACATAACTGCTCCAGTAGGCCTTAATTCAGTGCCACAGACAAAGAGAGAGACTTGGGTAAAAAGAGCATTGTTTCCAGTTGCTGGTTTTCCTGATCTAAATTACAGAATTGCAGGTCAATAGTGCCATACGTGCTCTCACTTTGCATTCCAGCGATGAAACCCACTTAAAAAGTGCAGGAATTAGACTTAATTGAGGGCAGTGAGTGTGTGTTTTTATGAAAAAGCAGGGTTAATGGGGTGCCTGGAAAGAAAATAGACATTACTCTGCTATGTGCTGTGAAGTATGGGATTCCTCAGTGTGTGTGTATGTGTGTGTGTGTGTGTGTGTGTGCTTGTTCTTCTTGGCACGAACTGAACTCAGGTTCACAAGAACAGCACACGAATGGGAGCCTGGACAAAAACAATAAACGATCACAGCGACATCAGGAATTCCATTCACATTGCAATAGAACAGCGCTTACATGGACATTCATCCACATCTGACACATCATGACCTGTAAGAGCAGAAGAAAGAGCAATAATAGTCTTTATTACTGACGTTGGCCAATTATCATCTAGCAAAGTGATAGGTACTCACTGGGAGATTTTGCAGTTTGTGGTCTTGGCGTAGCGCCCTGTGTAGTGGATATTGCACCTCACTATATTGTTGGTAAAGTCCGACTCAAGCACCAAGTACTTTGGATTAACCTGAAGCTGGAATGGAGAGAGAATTTAAACATTCAATGCTGTGAAAAAGTATGTGCACCCCATGAAATATATTTGTGGTCATGTTGTGGATGGCATTGATGATTGTAGGTGGTATAAAATCAATATTAAAATTTCATTTTACATTACATATTTACATTTCAATTACATGTTTTCAAGTAGGGCAGCAAAATATAAAGTTTCAGCATTGATATCGCAATATTGCGCGATGCTGATTTTATACTTTGGGATTATCGGTGAGTGATTTTCTGTCTGTTTTTAAGGCCTGTGACTATGCATTTGGGAAATTAAGTTGTATAGTTTGTAACTTTAATAAAGATCCATTTTATTGAATTATTTATCAAATTAAAGCTGTATACAGGATCATTTTACATTAGTTTATTTAATTTTTGTATATGAATACTGTTAGACTCCTATTTTTGCTTGCTCACTTATACTACTTTTAATTTGCTTGTTATATTTTATGCATGATCAATCTAAATTAATGCGTTCATTCCAAATAGAGATACTGAAGTCATCTGGTAAAATTGTATTTATATCACATCATATATCACAGAAAAACGAAATATCACAATGCCAGATTTTTCCAACATCGTGCAGCCCTATTTTCAAGCAAGCAGAATTGTGAATTCCTGTGAAACTGGCTGAAATGATCAATAATGGAAGTTGCTGGTTAGAAGAAAACTCTTTTTTTCCTGTCTAGTTTGTGCCTTTAAAACAGCAGACGACACTTGCAGGAGCACACACTGTCCATGTGATCTTGTGTTCAGATTCCTGATGTTTGGTGTCTTGTGAGTCAGTTCTGGGAGTCATTTAACTGAATTATTTTGATGATAAACTTTGCCTCGGGCATTTCAGAAGCACTAAAACAACATGTGAGATGCTTTGATTGAGATCAGTCCACTGGTTAGTCCAGTTATCCAGTTTGTTCAGCCAAAATCACACGAGGTCTCGTGCACCAAGGAATTTATTTGATAAATGTATTATTAATCTATTATGCTCACTTCACTTAAAAAAGTTCACCTACACTATGCATTTATTTTTTTATGCGCATCTTGCCATTTGAATCCAGTGGATTTTATTTGTTTATTTTTATATATATTTTTAATTTACAATAGAATGAAAATCTGCATATGCAAACGCTGTAAAATATCCATATATTAGCAGTTTTGCATATTTTGTGACTCATGTTTTTATTTTTCCTGTTTATTTATGCTTTTAAATTGCATTATGGTCTCTTAATCTTTCTTCCAACATCTGTCAACCTTGAAAAGTTGTAAAAAGTGACTTTTCTGAGCATTATTATTTGCAGTACTATATTGTCTGGGTTGGTGTTGTGTATTACCAGCCTGATCTCACGAGAAAACGTAAGTATTTTACGTTTTGTCAGTTTAGTGGATAATTTGTACGAATTCGTATGAGTTCAGTCGTACGAAATTATACGATTTTAAAAAGGAGGCGTGGCACCTAACCCCACCCTTAAACCCAACCGTCATTGGAGGATGAGCAAATCGTACGAAAATGTACGAATTAGATCATACGAATTCATACGAATTAGCCACTAAATCAAAAAGTTACGAATTGCCGTGAGATTGTGTTGGTATTACACTACAGAAACCTTGTAATAAACTGCAGCACATGCAGACTGCAGACTTATTTCTCTACATATTATTTCTTATATTATTTCAAACCACTAAAATGTCAATAAAAGTCACGTCGGTAAACTGTAGAGTTGAATTATCAACATCAAAATTCACAACCGCAAACAAATGGGAAATATATAGGAGAATCAGTTTTATTGCCAAGTGTGCTTCACACACACACAAGGAATTTGTTTTGGCTACAGAAACTTCCAGTGTACATAAAGTGACAAGTGACAACACAAAATAAATATGGAAAAAAGACAATAAACATTAAACAGAGATGCAGTTAGTCCAAAAATCTGGATGTTGAATTGTGTGTACAGATTTGTTATAAATATAAAGGTTATAAGGTGCTGTGTACAAATACGTATGGAGAAGGTATTGCATTGTATATTGATATAAGGTGCTGTGTACAAGTGCGAATGAGAAAGTATTGCACATATTTATTGCACAGTAGGGGAATATTTAACTGTTCATGAGGTAGATGGCTTGAGGAAAGAATTATTAATTAACAGATATTTTACAATATAATGCCTATGAGTGTAAAATACAGACTCTCATGCTACTGATTGGATCATTAATTATTAATATGCATGCCCCCAGCAGTGTTTGATTGGCCACAACATTTACTAGTGAGATTACAACAATGTCAGATTTTATATAGATCTAATGCAGCTTACTTTATTTTTGGGAGTCTTATTATGGAAATGGGTCAACTTTGGGTTAAACTAATACAACAGGCACAAACAGCTCGTCAGATTACAAAATTTGTGAAAGACTGATTATAGGTTTATTCAGCGCCCTTCAGGTCTGTTGAACAGTGTATTGTGAAATTTGCCACGTATGTTTGTAATGAGAAACACAGAGACTGATAAAACAAGAAATTTCAGTATGGCCATTAATGCCGTCCCATTGCACTCATGTAAATTTGCAATCACATGATCAGTTAACAAAATTATATGACTTCTAGATTTATTCAGTAAATGTGTTTTCATTGTAGTTCATGCACAATTTAATGTGCAATTTCAACATTTATGCACATCTTTGCATTTCCATTAAAGGGCACCTATGGTGAAAAATCTACTTTTCCAGCTGTTTGGACAGACATATGTGCATGTATGGTGTATAGACCGTCATATTGGGGTGATATAAACACACCCAGTGCTTTTTTTAATTTAACAACATAAAAACGGTGGACCAATTGGAGCTGTTTTCAAACCGACCGCAACTTTACGTAGGAGTGCGGTCTCCCCGCCCACCAATATTGATTGACAGGCGCGTCATCATATCCTCAGTTTGTTGATTCACGTCCGCCATTTTCAGCGTGAGTGGAAGCGATATCACTAAAGGAACACCCTAGCTCTATTTTTAGATGCAAGGCTCATTGGGCTCAACACAAGATCAATATTCTCCACATTATCGCTCTAATCGGAATTATTGGTTGTATCTTTAGGTAGGTTTGTAAACATGTGTACTTCTCATTGAGTCTACCTTATACTTCAGCCGTTTGTATTTCTCGTGATCACAGAAGCTCCCTGTGATCTTAACTAGGTGCAGCTGTACCTGACGCTGTGCCATGCATTTTAGACATCTAAACATAGGTTTCTATCAGGGTACACACAACAGCGCGACGATTCGGGACACTTCATGTTTCTGCCACGCCACAGAGAGTGTCTGGTGTGCCGTGTCGCGGCTTCGAGCGGCGCATCCCGTGCCTCAGTCAAAGTTAATTCAGTGTGCGTGGTTATTAGTTTCTGTGTACAAGCTTGGTACTTGAAACTAGCACACAGTTGGCTGTAAAACTGTACAAAGACACAAATGATTTTGTACTCTCTGCTTGGTCTGTGTCAGAGTCGTACATGTACGACTGATTGCTGATCCTCTCACTCCTTCTCTCAGTCTGCCTGTCTCTGTTGCAAACGCCGAGCAGGTGAGCTCATGGCCCCGCCCCCTTGTTACGTTGGGCGGTAAGCCGAAACTAATTTACATGTGAAGCAACACACCCCTAAATCAGCGAGCTGTGGACACGCCCCCAACATGACACTTTTTAACACATTATAATAAAACAATCTGAACTGTGTTTTAAACTGAAGCTAAACTGGCACACTCAGAAGAACCATAATATTAATATTAAATCATAAAAAAGAGGTAAACAATGTGCCCTTTAAGCATTTTTGTATATTGCAAAATGCACATAAAAATATCTGCACAATAATCTGCCAATGGAGTGAGAGAAATAAACTTGTCAAAAGGAAAAACAAGATAATTCTGCTTCCCGCATTGGCAGATTATTGTTTCTTGTTTTAAGGAAAAACTCATGTCCTAATATTGACTCTTTAAAACAAGATCGTTTTTGCTTGTCTATAAAATGCTTCTTGATATCAGAATTTTTAGATATTTGGAGAAACAAACCAAAACCCGAGCACTTGCAGATGCATTTTTCCTAACTCCAATGAGAGAAATCTTGTATCTAACACAGGCAAGCAGAAAATGACACGTCTCACTAAAGTTTTGCCAGGAGTTGTTATTTGATGTGCATTAAACGCTGTTGTCCAACTCGTCTGTATAATATTGATGATGTTGGGTAATGAGTTGGGTTTGCTCCCGCTGCGAACCGTACACCCTGTGCTCATAAATAAGACAGATACAGGCATGCCTCGCTGTTTCTTCAAGCACATCCTAGACTCTCACTTTCTGACCCTTAGCAAAACAACAGCACAATAGCTGAAGCACAGCTGTGTTAAAAGAGGTCACCGCTACCTTCTGCTCCGGGGCTAAACTCAGATATCTTTCCATTGCATTGCTGGAGGATTGAATTTTGAGCTGGATCTGCTGGGAGAATCCATACTGCAAAAAGTCTTACTTAGAGATTTTGTCTTGTTTCTGATCCAAATGTCTAAAACTTCTGAAATCAAGAAGCATTTTCTAGACAAGCAAAATATATAGTCTTGTGTTCAGAAATAATGAGTCAAAATTAAGAGTTTTTATCTTAAAACAAGCAAAATAATCTGACAATGGAGGAAGCAGAAGAATCTTGTTTTAATTTTGACATACGATTATTTAGCTTCCCCCATTGGCAGATTACTTTGCTTGTTTTAAGAAAAAAGCATGTCATATTTTGGCATGTTATTTCTGAAAACAAGACGATATGTTTTGCGTTTCTAGAAAAAGCTCCTTGATTTAAGAATATTCAGATATTTAGACTAGAAACAAGTCAAAAACTCAAAGCTTTTTTTGCATTGTAGGGTGAAACAGGAGGAGGAGTGTAAGTGTTGTGTACTTCTTTGAGAATGTTACCTTGAGTATATAGTTTCCTGGCTGAACATCAGTGATGTCAATCCATTGACAATCGATATCTGCATTGTATGTGTCGTAGCAACCAGGACTGAGACCCTGGAGAATTAAAACCAGTGAAAATGTTTAGTATAATACAATGGCTAATAATTGGATTTTTTTAAAAGCATAAACATATAGCAAACCACTGTGATAAAATTAAGCATGAAAATAATTGTATAAATCAGCAGTCCTCAGAGTTTGTGCCACATGAACGCAAAATGACTCCATATGAGATCTCACTTTGGTGTGAGTTTCCCCCTTAACCTCCTAGGGCTTAGTGGGCACATAGGTGGACAGCACATTTGAGCTCTTATGTCTTATATTTTGTTACAGAAATGCAGTGTCATCCTGCAACTGTTTTGCAGCATATGAAATGTCCCAAACACTATTTTTAACTGTCCAAAATGGGCAAAAAATGTTGTTTTTACTCTCTGATAGTCAAAAAATTTTCAAAAGATATGTGTGAATGTGTTATTAATGCATTAAAAACAGTCAAGAAAAAAACGCTGTTTTCAAGGCGGAAATTAAGAGTTTTTCATTCTATTACACAAAGACTTTATTGTGTTTTATGGAAATTTGGACCGCAAGTCCACATATATGGACATCATTGTTCTCTAAAAGTACATCATATCCAAAGATGATATTTAGATTTTATTCCAATAAGCCCAAATAGCAAAGAGAAATAAAAAAATGCATGTAAAAAAACAGCTTGGGCCTTAAGAGGTTGAGAATATGTCTATATTGGTGCAATTATTCATTAATTTCCCTTATTTATCAGGGTTCGCCACAGTGGAATGAACCGCCAACTATTCCAGCTTATGTTTTTCACAGCGGATGTCATTCCAGCTGCAACCCAGTACTGGAAAACACCCATACACACTCATTCGCACGCGCACACACACATATTCATACATTACAGCCAATTTAGTTCATCACTTCCCCTATAGCGCATGTGTTTGGACTGTGGGGGAAACCATACCGGTGCACATCTTTATCTGATTCAGTTACTCTAGCATGAGTGGGAAACAAACTTCTCTCACTATAATGGTGAGCTTGTTGTACAGTTTGTTTCAGTTCGTTGTTGCAGGCATTTGTGATATAGATGCAATTTCATGTTCATACAAACCAAAATACATCCCATAACATCCCTTCCTGTGAAAAAATATATATTATAGGGGACCTATTATGCAAAAATCACCCTTATAAAGGGATGTGTGTCAGCAGTGTGTGAATATCTCCAGCCTCTACTGATTAAACATGAATTAATTGTGTTTTTATATTCAGACTTGATGAATGAAGCACTTTGATTGACATTCTCCCTTTGTACGTGTCATCAGAGAGGAAGAGCCCCGCCCACTAGTGCCCATCACTCCCTCATTAGCATAAACAGCAGCCCTGAGTGAGAAGCAGCCGTCTGTCTATTAGCCATTAGAGTGTTTGAGCTGCTGAAGATAATGTCAGCATAGACTAAGAGGATTATAGATGTGGAGTTTTAGATGAACAGAGACAGGAGCGACATAGACTGACAGAAGCATGAAGCACACACTCACACTGAAGCACACATGCACACCACTGACAGCACACACACTGCTGTTTTATATCTGTCACTATGCTGATGCATCTGTAGCTCCGCCCTCTTCTTAAAAATCTCATTTGCATTTAAAGCGACAGTCACCAAAACACCACGATTAGGATCAAAGCCTGAAAGGGTCAGTTTATAGACTTATAAAAATATTTGTGTGGTATTTTCTGCTGAAACTTCACTACACACTCTAGAAACATCATGTAAAAAACGGGCATAATAGGTCTCCTTTAATACAAACACCAGTCTGTATGTAAAAGGTTGCAGACCGCTGGTATAAATAACTAAAATAATAAATGCGATTAGCAGCATCAGATGATACTGACCTGTGTGTGTGCAGTGCAGGCGTATCTCTTCAGATGGCCGAAGTCGCAGGTCGTGTCCTCCAGACAGAAACTGGCTTTGTGTCCCTCCGCCACTTTTCGGCCACTGCTGACCTCCAGCAGATCATAGTGACTGAACTCGTCCATACTGTGGTAGTGCCTGATGGAGACAAGAGACATTTGACATGAGACACAGATGAAGTTTTTTTTCAAATATTCCCCAAATGATGTTGAACAGATTCAGGAATTTCTCTTCTAATGTTTGTTCTTCTGGAGAAAGTCTTATTTGTTTTATTTCAGCTAGAATAAAAGCAGTTTTTAATAGTTTTAAAGCCATTTTAAGGTCAATATTATTAGCCCCCTTCAGCAATATTAGTTTTGGATTGTCTCCAGAACAAACCACTGTTATACAATGACTAAAAGATAAAGTAATTAGTATTTTATCATTTATGCTAATTAAAATGTTATTTTTTTACATTTATGAATAGTTTTTGTTAATATTTGTTAAATGTTTTGTTTTTAATTTAAAAAAGATTTGTTTATTTTTTGTTTATGAGAAATTCTGCTTTTGCTAACAAGACAACTATCATTATTTTACATTTATTTCAATGCTGTTTTATTTTAGTACGTATAAAAAAACCTGGTATCATTCAATCATTTTCTTTTGGCTTAGTCCCCTTTATTCATAAAGGGTTGCCACAGCGGAATGAACTGCCAACTATTCCAGCATATGTTTTACAAAGCGGATGCCCTTCCAGCTGCAACCCAGTACAGGGAAACACCCATACACACTCATACACTACGTTCAATTTAGTTAATCAATTCCCCTATAGCCCGTGTTTGGACTGCAGGGGAAACCGGAGCACCCGGAGGAAACCCACACCAACACAGAGAGAACATGCAAACTCCACACAGAAACACCAACTGACCCACCCGGGGCTCGAACCGGTGATCTTCTTGCTGTGTGCTAACCACTGAGCCACTGCATAGCCCAAGCATGCTGTCACCAAGTCAAATTGCAATATTGAGTTTTTTTGGAGCTTCAAGAGTTCACACTCAGCTGATGATTGATTATGAAGCTTGTTTGGCATGCTGTCCCGGGAGAGAGCCCTGAGCTCATAAGATCCTCGAGCCCGGGGCTCCCTCCCGTTTGCAGGGCGAGAGGGGAGTTTGAGCTCAGGTAGATCTGGAGAACTCCAGATCTCCCTGCTGCAGTAGCTAATGAACAGATAGTGATTGCTCTCAAGAGATAACTATTTACTTGGGGCATGTCTATGGTGCCCGTTTGGATCAGTCAATTAACTTAAGTTGCATGTTTTTAGATGGTGGAAGGAAACCAGGGGAAACCCACGTGAGCACGGGGAGAACGTGTAAACTCACAGAAACGTCGGCTGGCTTGGTAAGGACTAGAATCAGTGACGTTCTTGCTGTGAGGCAAAAGTGCTAACCACTGTGCCACCGTGCCACCCATTTAGAAAAGGAGGAGGAGTAGGGGTGGAAGGGGGGGATTCTTCAAAACAAAGATGGCTGTGATGTGGAACTGAGGGTGTTTATAGAGGCTTAGGAATCGTCTGATTGGTGAATCATAAATTGGATAATGCAGGACCGGCGCAAGCAATCATTAACACGAGATCCTCTCCAAATTAGTTTATAAATAAACTTCACTTCAGGAATTGTTTGACGATAAAGGATATAACTCAGTGTTTTGACCACACTTCATTATTATTGTTCATTTATTCCTTTTCTTAAGATTAGAACTGAATTTAGAAATAGTTTGGAAGCAAATCTTTGTGCTAAACAAACTAAATTATATATGTGGGCTAATGGATGTGTTCAGTGGAGTGAGTTTCCACCGTTTCCTTACTCCACCAAAGTAAAGGAGTAAAGGGTAAAAGTAAAGTAAAGAGAAAGTAAAGAGGCTGAATGGAGGAGGCTCGTTCTTTATCCTTGCGCTGCAGATGCTCTGTGTAAAAACTGAACACTTCACCAGTGAGAAAACCGTTAAACAAAGTCCAACATGTAAATAGCAAATGCACCATGGTGCTACACAACTGACTCTTAAAGGGAATGAGAGACGAGACTCTGATTGGTTTAATGCACATTATGCTCAAAACACAGCCAGAACTCATTAAGAGAATAGGCACAACCCTGTTAGACCATGCGCTGGGCCGCAGAGCGTATTTATCCATCCCCAAAATAGCAAAAGTGGATTCAGACATGCCCTTAATGCTTTTGCGCCATGAGCTTCAGACCTTGCACCTAGAACGTTAAAATTCTGAGAGCTTCCAGCAGAAGAAGAGATGTTTGGCCATGAAGAAGCTGATCTGTATTTGCTCACACACACATGCATCTCCACTTTGACATGTTTGATATGGAGTGGAGATTAAACGTGTCCTTGGCGGAGATGAATATCACGCAGATCACACACTGAGAGCTCTCAGAGGAGAAACGTTTATTTATTTACATGCATGCAAGCAGAACTCAAGCTGAGAAACTCACTGCTTTACTCTCGCCATCGTTTTCTGATGAAACCTGAAATGTTAAAACCTTACTACACTCAAATAATTACTTTTGCTGCTTGTTCGACTTATTTAAAATGAGTTTTAAATAGGCGACACGGTAGCTCAGTGGTTAGCACTGTGGCCTCACGGAAAGAAGGTAACTGGTTCCAGTCCCGGCTGGGTCAGTTGGCATTTCTGTTGCATGTGCTCCCCGTTTTGGCGTGGGTTTTCTCCGGTTTCCCACACAGTCCAAACACACGCGCTATAGGGAATAAGTGTGTGTGTGAATGAGTGTGTATGGGTGTTTCCCCAGTACTGGGTTGTGGCTGGAAGGGCTGTGTAAATCAAATGCCGGAATAGTTGACGATTCATTCCGCTGTGTGGTGACCCCTGATAAATAAGGATCTCGAAGGAAAATTTATGAAAAAACACAATTTTTTATGTTTTCTTGAGGATAACTTAATTATTTAATGTTCAATCTACTTAAATTTGTAGAAACAAGTTGGTTTGATAGATTTGTGTTGGGACGACATGAAGGAACTGTGTAGATCTGGACTCACTGATGGCAGCTGTGCCACTCCCAGGTGTGTCGCGGCCGGTTGGGCATGAAATCTGCCACACCCTGGTTCTTCACCCGCTGAGGGAAACGCAGCAGAACACGAACACTGTAGTCTGTGGTCTCAGCATCATAGGCAGAGCTGAGGAGAGAAGAAACAAAGCAGGAGTCATGAAAAAATCACACAACAACCTTAAAACCTTTATGCAATTCTGAGAGTGCCTCACACATGTGAGTGGGTTTGACAAACCACCTGTAGAAAACAGTATTTTCTCTGTTAAAAAACCCTCCCCTCTAACTTAAGCACTTAATTTTCTGAGCACAGTTTCTTTGTATAATTAACACTCTTTCTATGTCTTGCCTTCGTGTTGAATTGCTAAATGCCTCCTTAATTGTAAGTCGCTTGGACAAAACCGTCTGCTAAATGTAAATGAAACATGCTGGAAATACAGTGGATAAAATAAGTCTTAAACACTTCATGATTTTTCCTGATCAATATATTTCTAAACAGAAACGTGGTGAAAATTTCATTTTTAGAAGAATATGTTTTGTGAGAGAAAGGCTGATGCTTTTAATACTTTCTTTTTACTGTATATGTGAGATGAGCTCATAACAGCAGGCTGGAATTTATAGGATGTGACACCACCCTAACTTCTGCATCTGTCAGCCTGCTCATTGGCTGATTGCAGGCACTGGTGTAAACAGTTGTGAGGGTTACTGTGTAAATACAGCCTGTCTGGCTTTGTTTGGTGATAAACGGAAGAATAAAGGGTGTAGTGTTGAGATTTCTCACCTGGCCAAACATTTCTCCTCTGCAGCACAGCGTAAGGAGTACATATGGGCTCTCTGGACGTATGTGGAGGCCTGGACGTAATTCGGGTCAGGAACCAGGTCAGGCAAACCTAAAAGCAGGAGACACCATCAGAGTCTGTGTGATTTACAAGCCGTTGTCCTCATGGGGACCAGAAAATGCCCCTCAAAAAGTAAAAAATGACTGGTATTACTATACTTGTGGGCATTTGGAATAAACATTTGGAATATATATATATATATATATACAGAGAGAAAGAGAGAAAAAAATCAAGCTGAAGGAGAAAATACTTCATAATTGGCCTAAGCTGGTCTCTGAAAACCTTCTATTTGCTGCAAACAGATCAGTCAGAGAAGATCAAAAATGTCCAAGACCTCTAAACTGATCCATCTGACCACCTGAAAAGCTGCCCCAATCTACTAAAAAAAGCTACCAAACCAACCTGGCCACATGCAAAGTTTCCAAAATTGCTGAACAACTGGGCTGAAGTGTCATATAAAAAGTTTTATATACAGTGTGGTCAAAAGAAAGCTAAGCTTGTTTAAGCTGGTCTCTAACTCTTCTCAAGCTGGTTTTCTGCAAAACCCTACAAAGAAACTAGTCTAAAAATGTCTAAAACCACAAAACTGACAAGTCTGACCATCGGAAAAGTGCCCCAAACCACTCTTGAACTACCAAACCAACCAATCTGGCCATGTGAAAAGTTACTTTTCACTCAACCAATTGGTTTGAACACCTGAAAAGAGTCCCACACTCCACTATGATGGCCAAAATGTCCAGCCTGACCATCTGAAAGGTGTCCAACGCTACTCTAAAGCCATTAAACAGAGCTGACCATCTGAAAAATAATCAAATTTCTCTTAAAA
This sequence comes from Danio aesculapii, assembly GCF_903798145.1. Classification (NCBI taxonomy): domain Eukaryota; kingdom Metazoa; phylum Chordata; class Actinopteri; order Cypriniformes; family Danionidae; genus Danio; species Danio aesculapii. Next base: position 22,473,532 of record NC_079452.1, read on the forward strand.
CTAACAAACAGATCCGCCTGGCCTGCTGAGAAATCTCCAAAACAACTCTTAAACCACCAAACCGACTAGTCAGACCACTGAAAAGTGTCCAAAACCATTCTAACAATAACAACTAATCAAGACTGACACCAGAAAAGTACTCGAAACCACTCTAAAACCACCGAACCAAACTAATCTGCCCACATTAAAATGTTTCTAAAACTACTGAACAACTGGCCTGAGCACCTAAAATGTCAAATTAAAGTGGAGAAAAACGCTTCATACAGTATATGGTCTAAGTAGGGTTTAGGCTGGTTTATCTCTTCTCAAGCTGGCTTTCTGGTGGTCTCCAGAAATCCTACAAACAAACCAGTCATAAAACTGACAAGTCTGACTATCTGAAACGTGCCCAAAGCCATTCTTAAACCACCAAACCAATCAGTCTGGCCAAATGAAGTTTCCAGAACTGAATTGACCACCTGAAAAATAATCAAATCAATGCAGACAAATGCCTGAAATCACAGGCAAATCGGTGCTCGTGCACGTGAGTGACAATCACACAGTATGAACTATCAAGGACGCGATCTGAGAGAATCGCAGATGAGTCGCTAATGCCCGTGAGATATTTGGCATGCTAAATATCTGGAGCTGTTGGCGATTCAAATCCTGCTGTGTGAAATGTGTTCTGACTGAAAATAACATCGGCGATCACCTACAGCCAATGAGAGAGCAGCATTCACTTGTGTTTGTGTACCAGCAGGCCAGCGGGAGGTTGAGGGAGAAGTTAAAAGTGTCATTTTCGGTTTAGTTGGACACAAGAAATGTAGGAAAAATTAGTGGAGGTTTGACAGGAGCACCTGTGTCTGTTTGACGTTTCATACAGAAAGTTAAAAAAGAAAGTTGAGGAGAAGTTGCTAATTCCCTTCAAACCCAGGTGAGCAAATATGAACATTTTCTACCCCATTAAAGGCTTTTTTCTCGTTAAGTAGTTAATAAAAAAATATATACTATGTGTTTTTGACTGTGAGACGTAGTTTGGACGAAGTTGTCGGCCATTCTTCTTATTGTAAAGTCATGCAATGTGAAAGCCCCTGTCGCCGATCCATCTTGCAGTGTAAACAAAGCAGCGACAAAACGCTAGCCCAGATAGTCCAACACAATCTCACGGCAATTCGTAACTTTATGATTTAGTGGCTAATTTGTATGAATTCGTACGATCTAATTCGTACAATTTAGTACGATTTGCTCATCCCCCAATGACGGTTGGGTTTAGGGGTGGGGTTAGGTGCCACGCCTCCTTTTTAAAATCGTACAATTTCGTACGACTGAACTACGAATTCGCCACTAAACTGACAAAACGTAAAATACTTACGTTTTCTTGTGAGATCAGGCTGGATAATCATGCAGTGTGAAAACATCTGTGACATGACTACTTTGAAAATCATGCAGTCTGAACTCGGCATTAAAGTAAGCAAACAGATCAGCCTGGTCTTAAACCAGCAAACCGATCCATTGGACCACCAAAACCCCAGTAAAAACACCCAAAATATGAGCCTGACCACCAGAGTACTGTTAAAAACTCTTTTTAAAAAACAATTGAACTTTCCTGACCACCTCAAAAGTGCCCCAAACCCTTCTACAATCATTAAAACCACCATCAGCTCTGCAGGAAAGCAGAATACGCTCTTATTACCTTACATTTTTTTCTTCAGCAGGGTAATGACAATGTCAGGTCTCTCAACACACTGTCTTGGGGACAAATGTGCTGCTTTAATGTTCTGAGCTGTTCTGATGTTACACACCTTTAAATGTAAAAGGAAGTAAAACATTTGAAAAATGTCTGTATCCACATAAGAATCCCTTTGAAAAACACACAAGAGATGAAGAGGTTTTTCATGAGGTAATGCTGGAGCCTCACAGTATAATGCATCAAACACTGTTTCTCATCTGGTTTCAAGGTCACGCAAAAAAAGAACAAAGTGTTGCATGGAAAAAGAGAGAAGAGAGAGAGTACAGAATGAGGGAAAGGTGACAGCGAAACGAAAATGAGATCACTGCTCTGCTGGATCCAAATTGGGCCTGTGACCAAGTCTGCTAAAAAAGAAAAATAAATAAAAAAAGAAAAACAGAGCAAGCTGTGACAGCTAATGTTCATAAACTCCCAGCCAAGCTGTACAGGAACTGCTTATCTCCTTTATTTACACTTAAAACGCTAGCTGGCTGCGTTCACTTCATGTCTAAAAAATCTTATGAATATAATAAGTGTGCAGTCTAAGTCCTTAGGTGGACATTAACATTTCTTCAAAGGGAATGCCACAACATATCTGCTTTCCTGCTTTGCATGTAATGGATTTCAGAGAAAAGAACCCTGTTGAGAAGACCAGCACTGATAGACTCAAACATAACTTACTGGAGTCTTGCTAGGCTAACTCTTTCCCCGCAAGCAATAAATAAAAGAAAGAAGCTAGCCACCATCAGAATTTTTGATGACTTTCACCAAAATTTGACTACCTTCAGAATATTTTCTGCTATGATTATACTGTATGTGCATACTACTGTGTGTATTATGTAAGGGATAAAGTGCATTTACTTCCAGGCAGCTGTTATCGCAGAATAAAGCACGACACATTTATTAGCAGCTGCTGTAGGGTTGATTCTGCGAAAACAACCGCCTGGATGTACTTTATCCTGCTTATTACACAGCTACTTGCTGCAAAATGTTAAAAAATTAAACACTATTGTTCTTCTAAATGGCTGAATGCCTGAAGAAAACCAAAAAGAAGATTTTGGAGTGTCCTAGTTAAAGTCCTGACCTGAATCCAATTGAGATGGTGACCTTAAAAAGGCGGTTCATGCTTGAAAACCCTCCAAAGTGAGTGAATTACAACAATTATGCGAAGATGAGTGGTGCTTAAATTCCTTCACAGCGCTTTAAGAGACTCATTACAAGTTATTGAAGGGGGCAAACACTTTTTCACACATGGCTAAGTAGTTTTGCATTTTGTTTTCGCTTAATTATAGAAACATTCATTTCAAAACTGCATGATGTGCTATCTTTGACTAATATTTATATTAATTTGATGATCTGAAATTTTAGAGTGTGATAAGAAATCAGTAAGGGGGGGCAAACACTTTTTCACACCATTGTATTCTGTTGTTTCCAGCAGAGGGACTTACTCAAAGCAAGCACGTATAGCACAGATCTACTCTCACTTCTGCTGCAGGCATGTTTAGAGCTGGGACATACAGTACTTTCCCTCTATAAAACATGATGGCCTTGGTCGGTCTGCTTATTTCTGAGCCGTTAGTGCCGGCTGTGTACTCCAGTGAATGCTTTGTCATCCCCATCTCTGTTTACACAACTGACTTCCAGACCTTAAGGCCTCAGGAAACTTTCTTGGTCAGTTCTTGTAAACACTGTAAAGAGAGTGTGAAAGATACACACTCACACTTCTCCACAAAGCTCTGTTCTCTGGATATCAGCATACACCAGTATGAAAATAGACTTGCACGTAACCTCATAAGAGATAGTTCACACAGAACTACAAACTCTGTCAAATTCAGAAGATACTTTGAAAAATGTTGGAAGCTAATATCAATTGACTTCCATAGTATTTGTTTTTCCGACTATGTTTTAGTATTTGTATCCCTGTAAAGTGCTGTAGGGTTGACCTAGTGGTTGAACTAGGTATTGCAGTCCAAATTCAAAATATTGGAGAGAGGTTTTTTACCCCTTCAGATTTTTGGTTGCCAGATTGAAGACACAATCAGGAGCGAGCATCATGAGAACGTTTACATTTGTAATATTATTATTATTATTTGCACTCTTATTTGTCTTGGTGGCATGGTAGCGCAGTGGTTAGCACTGTGGCTGCACAGCAAGAAGGTCGCTGGTTCGAGTCTCAGCTGGGCCAGTTCTCATTTCTGTGTGGAGTTTGTATGTACTCCCCGTATTGGCGTGGGTTTCCTCTGGTTGCTCCAGTTTCCCCCACAGTCCAAACATGTGCATATAGGGGAATTGGGTAAATCCACATGTGCTGGATTAGTTGATGGTTCATTCCATTGTGGCGACCCCTGATAAATAAGACACTTGGCCAAAGGAAAATGAATGAATAATATAATATGCTGAAACATAATTGGGCAAACTGGCAGTGGGCAGAGTTACACAGACCAAAACATAGACAGACATACTGACATGTAGCACTTATTTTTAGAGCAAAATAACTGACTTAAGCATTGTTTCTCAGATAAAAAGTACATTCACTGAGCATGTTTCTAAATATATATAAACATATTGTGTTATCATTATGCTTTAGAGGAGTCCGAAACTTACAGACAACATCTTTAACTTATTTATTTAAAAGTCCTTAAGAATATAGAAAAAAGGAAACATTTCAGTAAAATAATCGAAGTAACCCTAGTAAGATACCGCCCAAATCTCTAAACTGATTTTACACTTTAGGTCAAGTCTCGAAAACACATCCAATCTACTGTTATTTCAATCTGCACGACTTCACATGAGCAGATAATATATGTTCCCCTAGGCTGGAGCTCTGATTTCAGCGTATTTGTTTGCGATTGCATCATCGAGTAGTGAGCAATGTAAATTTTTTCCACATGTGTACCTTCCAGGGAATTTAGTTTACACCCATTTCCCCTATGAGCACATTTCGTAAACTGAGGTGATTAGTCGAGCGTGAAGTGACTCAAGAAAGAGACAAAGACCATTTCACATTACAAAATGAGGCTGCGTGCACACTGGGCCAGCAGTGTCCCAGAGGCACACACACACACACACGCACACACACACACACACACAAACACTTCCAAAGCTATCTTTATGAGCACTTTCCATAGCTGTAATGATGTTTCTACTGTACAAACTATATAATCTCTCTGTCTACCCCTAAATCCAACCCTTACAGCAAACAATCTGCATTATTACTTTCTCAAAATACCTCATTCTCTGTGATTTATGTGCTGTTTTTCTCATGCACTCAAAAAATGTCTTGTTTAAACTACTTATTTAAAATTAGTTGAAACAACACAGGTTTTTTTTTTTTTTTTGGGGGGGGGGGGGGGGGGGGTTTCAATCCACTTAAATTTGTACAAATGATTTGTGTCAGAACAGGATTAAAGAAATTGTGTGGAACCCAGTGTGGGGACCAAAAAAAGTTTACACAAGATCAAAATGTACTGGTATTGCTATACATGTGGGGACATTTGGTCGTCATAATGTAAGGAATACAAAATACACACTCCTCCTCGCACATATATCCATGCACACACTTTTATTTAGGGGGCTAGCAAAATATTTTCTGTTTCCCAAGGCAATGCACCCCATGTGTGCTGGGTGCTTTCCATCTCCAAACTCCAAAAAGCGTATGTAGTAACAGCCCATAATCCCAAAACAACCAGCCCCTTGAGCCCCTTACCCCACCCTCTAAAGCAAATACTGGGATCATTCATCCTTAGCGCTCACCAAAACCAGAACCAAACCTTCAAACAATGAGTGCTCTTTGTGCAGACCGAGTCCATAGGCACTACACACACTCATACACCCACACACACGTCCCACAACACCTGGTTCCAATAACACAGACTCAAAGGCGATGAAGATGATCTTGGATCTTCTTTGATTGTAAATTGAAACGCAATGGCGATCGGGGGATGGGGATGAATGATGCTGCGGTGAAATCATCATCATCATCATCATCATCGTTTCTACTCATGACCCAAAACTTCTGCACAAAAGCAATGCCCATGACCAGCTGCGTAAGCAAACAACTTCCCAATCAATTTCTCTGTAGCTGGAGTTCCATTGGGATACACGTTTGTCAAACTCCGAAGAACTCGCATCTGCCAGGAAACACAAAGAGATGGCAGAAGAACGGCATTTTTTAGATGTCTTTCTGTTTTCTCACTTCCTTTTCTTTAGCGAGACAGCAGGAATCTGGATCAAGCTCCACACGTGCATGCATTCCCCCAAATCTCCAGCCATGCATGAGTTTAAGTGCCTATACACACTGTAGTTCCTCCGTGATTCACTTTACTTAGCATTATAATCTGGTAAATGAGTCGCAGCCTCGCAGTAGCATTAACTACAGTGTTGAGACTTGGGATATAAAGCATAACAGATGATCACTGGACTGCTGGTGTGTAACTTTCCCTTTAAGTACCAACAGTTTGGGAAGTGTAAACTGTTGGGGTGTCAGAAAACATATATTTTCTACAGTACATCGCAAATCAGTATTGGTTTTAGAATAGACTATAACTGGTTATAATGTACTGAAGATTTTCTGACATCATTTATCATGGTAGCATACTATGGCGAGGGAGGCGAGTGAGTAGCATACTAGGATGAGGGAGGCGAGATGCATGCACAAGTAACATCGCAAGGGAAGCAAAATGCATGTTTGAGTAGCATATTATGGTGAGGGAGGTGAGATATGTGTGCTAGTAGCATACTATGGCGAAGGAGGAGAGATGCATGATTGAGTAGAATACTATGGTGAGGGTGGCGAAATCTGTGTGCAAGTAGCATACTTTGGCAGGTAGACATACTAAGGAGGTGAGATGGATATTTAAGTATCATACTATGGTGAGGGAGGTGAGATGAGTGTGCAAGTAAAATACTAAGGCAAGGGAAGCAAAATGCTTGTTTAAATAGAATACTATGGTGAAGAATGTGCGACCCTGAGTACCATATTATGGAAAAGAAAGTGAGGTGTGTGTGCGAACAGCATACTATTGCGAGGAAGGCAAGATGTGTGTGCTTGTAGCATACTATGGGAGGGAGGCGAGATGCATGCACAAGTACTGTACTATCGCAAGGGAAGCAAAATGCATGTTTGAGTAGCACATTATGGTGAGGGAGTCGAGATATGTGTGCTAGTAGCATACTATGGCGAAGGAGGAGAGATGCATGATTGAGTAGAATACTATGGTGAGGGTGGCGAAATCTGTGTGCAAGTAGCATACTTTGGCAGGTAAACATACTAAGATGGATATTTAAGTAGCATACTATGGTGATGGAGGCGAGATGCGTGCACGAGTATCATACTATGGTGAGGGTGGCGAAATCTGTGTGCAAGTAGCATACTTTGGCGGGTAGACATACTAAGATGGATATTTAAGTAGCATACTATGGTGATGGAGGTGTGATGCGTGCATGAGTATCATACTATGGTGAGGGTGATGAGATGGGTGTGCAAGTTAAATACTAAGCCAAGGGAAGCAAAATGCTTGTTCAAATAGAATACTATGGTGAGGAATGTGCGACCATGTGAGCTTTTGCTTAAAACAAGCTAAATAATCTGCCAATGAGGGAAGTAAAATAATCCGATGTCAAAAGTAAAACCCAGATTATCTAGTTTACTCTCCTGGTAGATTATTGCTTCTAATCTAAGTACGAAACCCTTTTTGCAGTGCATTTTAGAATACATATTAAAGCTCCATACCTCTTTGTTGAGGACGATAAACGCTGCCTACATTGATGTTTGGGTTTTCTGCGGTGTTGGAGACCAGCGGGTTGCGTGGTGCTGGTTGTATAAATGGAGGCTGCTGCTGAGGCCTTCCGTATGGCGGAAACTGCTCATATTGTGGACTTTGCACCGCAGGCTGAAATGATGAGCCCGTATTGCTTGAAGCACCGTTAGGAACTGCAGGATTATCCTCATTGAACAGACTGTGTGTGTATCTGTGGTCCAGACCGTCAGAGAATGGTGGCTGTGCAGGTTGGGCGGGAACAGCCTGGTATTGTTGACCGTACGGTGGATAATATCGATATCGATCATCATTTGCAGGATTTCCTCCTCCGAAACTCCCTGTTGAATACCCTCCATAACCACCTGCACCAAAACCTCCACCTGTGCCTGCTGAATACCCCGTCCCAAGGAATGGAGGTTCGTATGACCTGTCTGAAAGCGAGTCGTAAGAAAGGTTATTTTAGCGAAAATTGAACTGAAATCAAATTTTTAAAATCCAAATGAACTCCTGTGTACTGTTCAGATTGACTCCCCTTTGGTTATGTTGGTGCTTGTTTTGCCCCATTGACTTCCATTATAATCATATTTTTTAAATTGCAAAGCCATGACAGCATATAATCATGTATTCTTGATTGTTGCTGGTTTTCCCTGTTGGTCAGATGTGACACTTTCACTGTTGTTCATCAGTTGTCAGCATTAACCCTTTAGATGAGCCTGTGCTGAAGGGTTTCTGGCTTATATATGGAGTTCAGTAGTGTAAAACAGCAGATTATAGTGTGTGTGCAGAAATACACTCTCTGTTTTTACTGTGCTTGTTGCTGAGGGGCTTTTTTGAATATCTCAGGCGTATCAAGACAAGGTGCTAAGACAGAAACTAACCTTGTTGCACTGCAACTGATGATCAACAGTAAAAATGTCAAATTGTAGCTCTTCCCAACAGGGAAAACCAGCAACAATCAGGAATGCATGCTTATAAGGTGTCATGGCTTTGGGTTAACACAAGCGTTAAAGGTTTAACACAAGGGTGAAATATTTAAACAAAACGAAACTAACACCAGTCATTGAACAACTAACTTAATAAAACAATAATTAGCCAAAATAAATAATTGTTTTCATAATTAATAAGCTCTTATTCTGTGGAGAAAACTCGGGTGTTTAGAGAAATAACAGTATGTGTGTATGTGTATAAATATGTATATATGTGTGTGTGTGTATATATATGAATATATATTGGAGGTTGCAACGACTAGTCGACTAATCATCTAGTCGACTTTAATCCTCTGCAGTGATGCTTTTTGATTGACGTCGACTAGTCACGCTGCGCAGATCACATGGTTTGACCTGAAATACATGGCTGTTGCCCTCTGCAAAGTGTAGACGCGGACATATTTTGTGAATGAACCGTGAAGCATGCAGAAACTGTGAAGTGCGCAGCCGCAGAGGTGTGACAAATTTCACAGCGTGTTTAAACATTATCATGCAGCGAGGAGACGTCTAATGACCAAGATGAGCCAGTAACCGTAAAAATGCCCGACATGAGCAGGATTTTGAGCAGCTTTCTAGCGTGCACGATCATAGCCGTAAATATGCATCCGAGCAAGTCTCTGACAGCATAATATGGCTTAACGTAACATTATAGCCTTTGTCTTTCGTACGTTATGTTATGAATAACTTCACATGTATCTCTATGCTGACGACGAATGCTTTACTTCTGCACTAAAATATCTTATTGTTACATTCTTACTAGAACCTGCAGTGATCAATGTGTTGACTGCATTTATTTAGCAGTAAAATTAGCCCGGGTGCTAATAAATCTTGCAAATAAATCACAAATTGTGGCGTGTTGCAAAACATTTGCGTCTTGTCTTTTATTGATGACGTCAACAGTGACTACTTTGATAACATAAAAGTCGACTATCAAAAATCTGAAGTCGTTCAACCCCTAATATATATATAAGTAAAGCATAAAAACCAAGCAAAACCATTACTAAACTACTCAAATTTGCAATGTGCGAATCAACAATAGTCACATGACAGGATCTGCAGTGTCATGTTGGTATTAATATAACATGACTAGTATTGTCAAAGGTATCGAGTTCGGTACCAATAAAACAATAATAATAGTAAAATAAAAATAGATAAATAAATAAAGCTTAGACTTAGTACCTTAGACTTGGCATACACTATAAAATTGTCTCTATTTTGTGATTCACAAGTGTTTTCTGTTTATTTATTTTTGTAAAGTGCATTATGGGATGTTGATCTCTTATTTTGACGTTTTAGTAGTTTGAAATTATATAATAGGAATAATACCTAGAGAAATAAGTCTATAAAATAACAGAAAATGTGCTGCAGTTTATTACAAAGTTTTGTAGTGTAATATACAACACCAGCCCAGATAATATAGCACTGCAAACTAGTACAAATGTGCAGAAAAGTCACATTTTACAGCTTTTCAAGATTTAGGTCCCATAATGCAACTCAAAAGCCTAATTAAACAGGAAAAAATATGGAAAAGTGCTAATTTACAGATATTTTTGTACTGGATGTTGAGGGATTGGATACTGAGGATATGATTATGTTCAGTTAACTCGGTTAAACTATAGAATTACTAAAACTAAACATTTAAAAAGCTAAATAGAAATGCGTTTACAAAAATAATAACCAACCAAAATCATTGCTAAACTGAAATGCAATGTTTCTAAATAAAAACATGAATGAATAAATGTAAACTATAATAACCTTGGTCATAAGGAGCAGCAAACGGAGGCTGTTGAGGGATTGGATACTGAGGATATGATGATGCTGATGATGATGATGATGATGATCCAGATGACGGTCTATAACGAGAGCCGGTTTGTGACTGAAATCGGCTTGTTTCGCTTCTGCCCACCGCACCTTGCTGCTGCCGCCAGTTTTCCGGCACCTGTCCGAATCCAAACGGATGTCTGGCTTGACCTCTCACCGTCTCCGAGCTCCCCCTTGAAGGTGCTTGTCTTCGCACATTTCCACCCTGTGACCTGCGATTGGGAGCATCAGCAAGAAGCACTCGATGGTTCCTATCCCGTTCCTGATTCCGAGCCGGGACGTATTCGGCTCCGCTGTTGAGTAGACTATAAACACGTCCATTATTCTCCCATTGGATCATCTGCCTCCATGGGTTTGAGTCGTCGGGTTGAGTTTGGGACTGTCCCGTTACGCTTCCTAATACCCACAAGCTCATAAAAAGTAAATGCAACATATTGAGAAGACTAATAAAGGAAGTTAAAGCTCTGAATTGTTGATCCAGAACGTTAAAAATGGCAATGCATTGAAGACTAACAGTGTTAAATCAGACTAAAGATATTAAGAAGACTAATAAATGAAGTTAAAGTTCCAAATTGTTGATCCAGCAAGTTAAAGAAGGCAATGCATTGAAGACTCAAAGTGTCAAATCAGACTAAAAGCAACATATTGAGACTAATAAAAGAAGTTAAAGCTCCGAATTGTCCTTTGATCCAGCAGGTTAAAGAAGGCAATGCATTGAAGACTCGCAGTGTCAGATCAGACTACATGCATTGAAGAAACTTTGTCCTTGGTTTCAGTATATGTTGCAGGCATGGCTTTGAGCAAAGCAGATGATTTCTAAATGAAAAACCTCCCTCTTTCTTTCTGTCCGGATGTTGAGTTGTTGTCAGTGGACTGAGCATTGCTCTCAGACTCTCTCTGGAGACGACTGCCTGTTGCAATTCACCGTTTGCTTCTCTGACTGCTTACAATGGTCTGTGAAAAAAGAAAAAAGGAAAGAATTCCCTCTCTCTCTCTCTCTCTCTCTCTCTCTCTCTCTCTCTCTCTCTCTCTCTCTCTCTCTCTCTCTCTCTCTCGTACCCTCACTCAATCTAACATGCACTATTTTTTTTCACAGTCAGATCCCACATGGCCCTAGTGCTAGAGCTGTTTCCTAAAGTTCTTAAGTTCATTCAACTTAAAATTATTAGTTATCACTTTGTTTTGGCGCTGGTTTTATGTATGTAATTCTTTAAGCGTTTTAAACTTAAAATGTTTAGTTGATTGAGTTAAAATGTTGGCCCTCTCACTTGTATCATGCAAAGTTAATTTTAATAGGTTAACCTGTATTTTCAAGTAAGCAGAACTTGTTTAAATGAAATACACTAACTAAGTGATCTGTACTGTTCATTTAACTTAATCGGTAACATTTTACAATAAGGTTGATTAGTTAATGCATTTACTAACATGAACTAATCATGAACAACACTAGCATTTATTAATCATAATTGAACATTTACTAATGCATAATTAATATCCAAGTCCATGCTTGTTAACATTAGTTAATGCACTGTGAGTTATCATGAACTAACAATGAACAACTGTATTTTCATTAACTAACGTTAACTAACATGAACACATACTGTAGTAAATGTTGTTTGGTCATGTTAGTAAATGCATTAATTAACATTAACTAAAGAACCTTTTTGTAAAGTGTGACCACGTAATCTTCGTGAATAAATAATATAAATATTATAATATTATAAATATTATAATAATATATTATAAATTATAATATAAATAAATATTCCATGAAATGTACGATAAAAAGGCAGCTATATATAAACTTGAAACTTCTAAAAAGTGAAAATCTAGCATATTAAGTTGAGATAACAAATTCAGAAAGTGCAGGTTGTTTCAACTTACAAAATCAAGTTACAGTCAAAGTACAAAACTAAACACATCTTTACACAGCAAAGTTGGCACAGAAACCAAGACCAAATCTGAAGCAGCATACGTTTTCAAAAATCTGTATTTATACAAACTATTTAATGCAGACTTTAACTTACAGACTAGTCGAAACAGGTAAAAATGAGTTAAGTTGAATTAACAAATTCTGAAATTGCAAGTTGCTTCAACTTATAAAATCATGTTGAAAAAACACACAGCAAAGGAGCACAGAAACATATACAATTTCAAAAAAAGTATTTACATAAACACAACCATTACACAAACTGTTTAATGCAGCATAGCGTTTTATCATAGACTGTAAAAATATATATGGACGCTGTGTTCATGACATCACCTGTTGGTTTCGGAAGAGTGTAAATGAGGCAAGTTGGCGGGGACAGACTTGAATGGTTTGTGAGCAAAATTGAGTGTACAGCATGCCAAATTATCTGATGATTGTAGGAAATAATCCCAAAAGGCAATTGACCGTGCTAGGTCTCATACAGCAAAAGCAAAAATATGAAATATATGCCAAATTCAGTGGCTAGAATCAGCTGAGGTGACCTGGTAAAGACCCAGCTGTATCTCAAGAGTCACTCATGGCCTTAATTATGCAGATTTTTAAGGCTTAATATATATGAAATGGAACAGTTTTTTTTTTAAATCACCCTTTTCACAGTTGTCATGAAGGGTAATATTAGACATATACACCAAAATCTTTTTCTGTGGCAGGCTGTAAACACCTTTTTTTTTTTTTGCTGTAATGTTGGCCGTTTTACATTGGAGTCAATGGAAATGTGTTCTGTTTTGGAGCTGCTCCTAGTGGAATTTCTGTGAATTGCAGTTTCAGTTACTTCAGTATTAGTTTCACTGCTTGGTCTTTACACTGAATTCTGAGCAGATACTAAATTAAATCGGCTGTGTAAAGATGCCTTTAAACGCAAGATACTTTTTTTTAACAGTGTGCAGGTTTTGCACAGGCGTCCAGAGTCAACATCACCATCTGTAAAGGCACTTGAATATCTAGCATGCCTGCGCTGACTTGCTTTGATCCTTCTGAACAAGCAGGGATGTCTGGTCTGTGGCCTGGGTTCACCCACCCAGGTGCTGCCAGAGTCTGTCTTTGTCTCATGTTTTTCCAAACACTGTTTTTTCTGCACTCATCATCATCATCACGCCAGCAGATGAGAGGACATTAATACGACAGGATGTTTAGAAATCCCAAGTTATGCGCGTGATGGGAGGCCAAAGAATAGTCAGCAGTTCCACTTAAAAGCTGAATACTTTCCAGTAAACAGAGATAGATGAAAGTGGATAAATATGCGTCTCTCACAATTTAAATTATAAATCTACAAGGTTTATTTGAATATGCGAGCCAGGACTTAACTTTAGCCTATGCAACAAAACAAGGAGGAAACTATTGGAAACCAATGCTGCGTGCATGATATACAGCGGTAACACTTTACAGTAAGTTTTCACTAATGTTCATTCATTTTCCTTGGCTTAGTCCTTTATTTATCAGAGGTCACCACAGCAGAATGAACCGCCAACTATTCCAGCCTATGTTTTACACAGTGGATGCCCTTCCAGCCACAACCCAGTACTGGGAAACACCCATTTACAAACACATACTCATACACTCATATACTCATACACATACTCAAGTTTTCCTCTGGACTGCTCAAGTAAGTATGTGGTTAAGTTTATTCATAAAGCACATTTAACTTCATTTTTGGCACTGAACACATATTCTAAAACAGAATAAAATAACAACAAAAGTAATAATGTATTGGTAGTATGAACAAGAACAATGCACAGTAGAGATTTAAAAGCCTGGGAAGCCGATGTGTCTTAAGTCTGAACTTCTGAAGAGGGATGAAGGCTCATCTGGCTCTTATATTAATGTCCAGCAGCTGCTCCAACAAGCTCCTTATGTTAAGAAAACCTCAGTGTTAATACCCTGAACCTACAGGCTGCTTTTACAACCTCCTAAAAGCATCATGTTTTGTCATACATTGCTTAAAATGTTTGGGTTGTCAAACAATTCAATTCAATCCATCTTTATTTCTGTAGTGCTTTTACAATGTAGATTGTGTCAAAGCAGCTGAACACAGAAGTTCTAGTAAATTGAGACTGTGTCAGTCCAGTTTTCAGAGTTGAAGTTCAGTTCAGTGTGGTTTAATTTTCACTGCTGGAAGTCCAAACACTGAAGAGCAAATCCATCCATGCGCATCTCCACAAGTCCCAAACCAAGCAGTGGAGGAACAAACTTCACCAATTGACGAATTGAAGAAAACAAATACCTGGAGAGAAACCAGGCTCAGTTGGGCATGACCATTTCTCCTCTGGCCAAACGTATTGTGCAGAGCTGAAGTCTAGGCACCGGAGGCTGGAGAACGCTAGACGTCCATCATAGGAAAGCTGCAGGTGTGAGTAGGTCCCCGACGAGTGTTCAAGCTGGTCCAAGGGATAAATGCGGAGACCCGTCTGTCACTGGAGTCTTTCAGGAATCAGTCTCACGCTCCTGCCATGACTGCCACAGCATCTGCTCATGATACGGCCTGGTCCAGGATCATGGAGACCTCTAGAAGTCCTCTATGCTTGGCATCATCTCTTCACAGGTCTTAGATCTCATCAATGGTGCTGCACAATCTCTAGAGACCTCAAGATGAGTATCCCCAGGTGGGATAAAAAAATAAAACTTTACTTGAAGGGGGACTGTTAAGAAACCTTTATAATCATGAAAATGAATGAGATTGTTTGCATGCTTATGAAAATTGATTTGCTTAGTTTCAGAAATAATAAGTCTAAATGAAGTGGGTTTTTCCTTAAAACATGTTAAATAATCTACCAGTGGAGAAGCAAAAATAATCTAGTTTTTGCTTTGAAGTAAGATTATTTAGCTCGTTTCAAGGAAAAACTCACTTAATTTTGACTCATTATTTCTGAAACTGACAATATCTTTTGCTCATCTATAAAATTCTTCTTGATTTAGGAATGCTTAGAAATTTAGACTAGAAACAAGTCAAAAACTCAGCACTTGCTCATTGTGAAAATGTACCCTAGTATACATTTCTGGAGAGCTCGAATTATGTAGCCAGAAGTACGTATGGCTGCATTCCGTCTTTAAAACGAACACTACGGGACGTAATGAAGTCACAGATGGCTCCGTTTCTTTTTACACTGGCCGCTTACCTTCGTGTGGACGGCTTTCAGGCTGTTACCAGTTAAAAATATGATTAATTAGATTTACAAACATTTTTTTTAAGGTAAGTGGTTGCAAAAACAATTATATGGGCTGAATTTAAACAAGCAAATCAAATTTAGTAATGTAAACCTAATGTGTTTGTTTAAATTCAGCCCGTGTAAATTGTTTGCAACCACTTACCTTAGAAAAAACTTTTGTAAATCCAATGAGTCATTTTCGTTCAGTATAAAGTGTTACCCATTTCTTCGACAACCCAAACATTTTGAGCAATGCACAACAGAATATGCAACGTGTCCTTACCAAAAAGGTTTTCCTCCAGCGTGTTTTTTTGGTGGCTGTGAAGACTCAATATGATGCATTGAGCCTCAGAAACTGCTGGCTGCGATCTCACCTCCATCTTTGACATCTAAGTGTCTCGCATTCGACGCAGAGGTCTGAAAATACTCCCAAGCTCTTAACATCCCGCCAGCAGCCTCTTATCACCCCTCCCGCCGGCCAGAAGCCACAAGGTGACTCAAATAAAAACACTCATTTTCCCAACCGCACTTTACTGTCGAGCTGCCCAATTAAACATCAGCGCATTGTGTTGATCACTCAAGCACAATCATTTATTACTGTGATCCAGCCAATGAGGTGTTAGATATTAGGATTGTAGACAAGAATGTGTAGTCCTTATTGAGATTTATTAAAGAGATCTTCAAGCAAATATCATCATTTACTCGCACTCACATCCTTCCAGCACCAGTGGTTCACTCTTTAAGGGTTCCATGAAATTAAAATAAAGTTTTTTAGATGTTAGTATCAGTATTGATCGTCTTTCGATTATCTATATGCTAGTGCGTGCCAAAACAGTGACAAGATTTGTGATTAGTGATTGTAGTTTGTCTCTTCCGCCTAAATGGATCAACAGTTTTTATTCACGTCATCTCATACTTCAGTTTGTCATCAACTCTTCTGACCAATCAAATGCTTCTTAGAGAGTATCATTAGTCAATTTGGCTTCTAATGTGCAATGCAATGTTGATTAATGAGCTTTGCAGCAGATTTTTCCAGTTTTACTTTACCTCAGTCCTCCATCAGTCCGTCATCACAGTGCTTCAGTATTCTTCTTCTTCTATTATTATTATTATTCCCTCCAGAACTGTCTTGAGCATGTGTCTGTGCTCCCATCTCATGTCTCCAAAAGCCACCGCGTTCACTGCGTTACGTCTTCATCTTCTTTTTTTATGTTTTATTTAAATGTTTAAATATTTAATTTTATTAAAATTTATTTAATTTTTATAGGGGTTTTCACCTTTATTGATAGGACAGTGGAGATTTACAGACAAGAAAGTATGGGGAGCAGAGAGAGGGGAAGGGTCGGCAAAGGACCTCAAGCCGGGAATAGAACTCGGGTCGTCGTAAGCACCTGGATGCTATATGTCGATGCACGAACCACTAGGCTATTATCGCCGACACGTCTTCATCTTCTGAGGTGCAGCTCATTTATTAAAGGAGAACAAACCCTACAGTGGAGAATCCCAACACATCACTTCTCTCAGCAATATCTGTGCACGTTTAGCAGGATCTGATGATCTTCTTCTCCTTTGCTTCTCATCCAATTGAAAAGCTGCTTCATTCACCAGTGTTTTATGCAATATTCCAATATTGCGCTTAAATCTAATGTTTGGATGGAAACACAGCTACTGCCTGCAGAATACTATGTGCTATGTACTATTTTAGTTTTTTGTAGCATCCCAATGAGATAAAAAATCCTGTACTCTGGATCTACTCACCAAATATGGGGAAGCGGAGGATTGGATTACTGCATGACACTGGAATGAATTTTGGGACAGTGAGTTCAGATTGTTCCAAATATCAGATTTAGCTGTCCGTTGTTATCAGAATCAACAGTTGCCAAGCTGTTTGCATTGGCCGTGCGTGTGGAGCGGGCAGAATGAAGCAGAAAACAGGACAGCATTCCTCACAGGATTATGTTTAAACTAATGGACAAGAGATTGAGTCGGATCGGTGGAAACTGACCCTACAGAAACACACACTAATAACTGACCGGTTTATAATGGCACATTTCTGGCAGATGCGGAGCTCGTGTTCTAAGTTAAATTGGTGTTTTTAGGATGAAAGATGGACAGAAAGGTTAAGATTTAACTAGCCACATCAAAATATAGGTCAAAGATGAAAATGGGTTTCATGAGTGTTATTTGTACATTTGAATGTGTCCGATTTTATTTATTTATTTATTCTGAGCAAGAAGATGTTGACTATTATAAGTTAAGACACTTACTAAAAATGTTAAGTGAAACAATAGTAACATAAAGCAATGTATACTAATTGGCGTGCCCTCTAGTGGATTTGTCTTCAGAAATGTACAACAAATGTACACTAAGTACTCAACACCATCTAGTGGATTTGTCAGCCGAAATTTACAACAAAATGTAAGCGAAGTAATGCATTTCAGATTCAGCAAAATTAGACAGCGCCCTCTAGTGCATGTCATGTGAAACGTACAAAAAAGTACACTAAGTAACGTAGTTCAGATTCATAAAAAATAGACAGCGCCCTCTAGTGGATTTGTCATCTGAAACATACAGAAAAGTGCACAAAGTAACATACATCATAATCGCAAAAAAACAAACAGCACCCTCTAGTGGTTTTGTCTTCAGAAATGTACAACAAAACCTAGCCTAAGTGGCGTATTTCACATTGTCAAAGATGTAGACAGCGCCCTCTAGTGGATTTGCCATCTGAAACGTACAACAAATGCACACTAAGTAACATATTTTCAGATTCGCAAAAAAATAGACAACGCCCTCTAGTGGATTTGTGATCTGAAACATACATACAAACATACCCTAAGTGTCGTATTACAGATAAATAAAAAAATAGACAACACCCTCTAGTGAATTGTCATCCAAAATGTAAAACAAAATGTAAGCTAAGTAATGCATTTCAGATTCGTCAAAATGTAAACATTAGACAGCGCCCTCTAGTATATGTCATGTGAAACGTTCAAAAAAGTACACTATGTAACGTATTTCAGATTCATAAAAAATAGACAGCGCCCTCTATTGGATTTGTCATCTGAAACGTACAAAAACGTACACTAAGTAACAGAATCGGAATCGCAAAAAAAAGACAGCGCCCTCGAGTAGATTCGTGATATGAAACATACAACAAACATACCCTAAGTAACGTATTTTAGATTCATAAAAATGTAGACAGCGCCCTCTAGTGAATTGTCATTCAAAATATACAACAAAATGTATGCTAAGTAACGCATTTCAGATTCACGAAAATGTAGAGACTAGACAGCACCCTCTAGTGGACTTTTCATCTGAAATGCACAACAAAACACACCCTAAGTGACGTAATTCAGATTCATAAAAAATGTAGACAGCGCCCTCTAGTGGATTTGCCATCTGAAATGTACAACAAAACGCACCCTAAGTGACGTAATTCAGATTCATAAAAAATGTAGACAGCACCCTCTAGTGGACTTGTCATCTGAAATGCACAACAAAACACACCCTAAGTAATGTATTTCAGATTCGCAAAAAATCTGGGGTCGCCACTGCAGAATGAACCGCCAACTTATCTGGCATATGTTTTATACAGCGGATGCCATTCCAGCCACAACCCAACACCGGGAAACACCCATACACTCTTGCATTCAAACACATACACTACAGCCAATTTAGCTTATTCAAATAAATTAGCATGTACTGCATGTCTTCGGCCTGTGGGGGTAACCGAAGCCCCCAGAGGAAACCCAGGCCAATACGGGGAGAACATGCAAACTCCACACAGAAATGCCAACTGACCCAGCCGAGGCTCGAACCAGTGACCCTCTTGCTGTGAGGCGATCGTGCTACCCACTGAGCCACTGTGACGCCCTTAGACATATTTCAGATTTGCAGAAAAAATAGTCAGCACCCTCCAGTAGATTTGTCATCTGAAACTTACAACAAAACACACACAAGTGACATATTTCAACACACTGAATGCAGTTGTTGAACAGCAGATCAACACTAGTGAACTACGGGAGTGTGTTGTTTCTGCACAAACACACATATTCAACTATTAACCCACATCAGCAATACAGCGCTATTACACACATTTGTAAGTCTGTGTGAATGGGAATCGCTTTTGACAACATTGTTGTGTGCACACTAAACTTTTCAAAATGCAGAGGAAAGCTGTTCCATTTTTAGTACATCATTGTCATGTAAATGCAGCCTCAGAGCGCAGAGATGTTTAATGCTTGACTAGCATCAGTTGCAGGTAAAATCAAATTTCTGATGAGGTTGGAGATTTGTGAAAGCTGGGAAAAACAAGGCAGAGAATTAGATGCAACGAAGGGGAAACGTGTAAATGTGCTCACTCGGGAGCTGTAAAATATGAGTTTGGCGCTTATCAGAGATCTAACACACAATAAAGAGAGCAAGCCCACAAAAAATAGTGATTTGAAATAAATACTATAGTGTTTTTAAACAATACTATAGTGAAGCGCTTGAATTAATATGTTGTGGTCATTCTCTAGTTGTTTCCCAGTACTGGGTTGCAGCTGGAAGGGCATCTGCTGTGTAAAACATAAGCTGGATAAGCTGACAGTTCATTCCGCTCTGGCGACCTCTGATGAATAAAGGGACTAAGCTGAAGGAAAATAAATGAATGAATGATTCTATAGTTGCTATAGTAACATGACAACTATAGTAACTGATCTATTGTGTTGATTCTATAGTTGCTATGGTAACACGAGAACTATAGTAACTGATCTATTGTGTTGATTCTATAGTTGCTATGGTAACACGACAACTATAGTAACTGATCTATTGTGTTGATTCTATAGTTGCTATAGTAACATGACAACCATAGTAACTGATCTGTTGTGTTGATTCTATAGTTGCTAATGGTAACAGCATTTATAGTAATATAAACCAATAAGCAGGGCCAGACAGAATTTGCGGACATTTTTTTGCTATTTCTGTGGAGGATTATGTAAAAATCTGCGGATTTATGCAGAATTTTTTTGGAAGTATCATAACTAAAAACGTAATATATGAAATAATACTAAAAAACCTCTAATTAGATCCACTTATTTTAATATAAACAGATTAATTACTGTAGTTGTCGTGTTACCATAGCAACTATAGAATCACCACAACAGATTAATTACTGTAGTTGTCGTGTTACCATAGCAACTATAGAATCACCACAACAGATTAATTACTGTAATTGTCGTGTTACCATAGCAACTGTAGAATCACCACAACATATTCATTACTGCACTTGTCGTGTTACCATAGCAACTATAGAATCACCACAACAGATCAATTACTGCACTTGTCGTGTTACCATAGCAACTATAGAATCACCACAACAGATTAATTACTGTGGTTGTAGTGTTACCATAGCAACTATAGAATCACCACAACAGATTATTACTGTAGTTGTCGTGTTACTATAGCAACTATAGAATCACCACAACAGATCAATTACTGCATTTGTGGTGTTACCATAGCAACTATAGAATCACCACAACGGATCAATTACTGCATTTGTCGTGTTACCATAGCAACTATAGAATCACCACAACGGATCAATTACTGCATTTGTGGTGTTACCATAGCAACTATAGAATCACCACAACAGATCAATTACTGCATTTGTGGTGTTACCATAGCAACTATAGAATCACCACAACGGATCAATTACTGCATTTGTGGTGTTACCATAGCAACTATAGAATCACCACAACAGATCAATTACTGCATTTGTGGTGTTACCATAGCAACTATAGAATCACCACAACGGATCAATTACTGCATTTGTCGTGTTACCATAGCAACTATAGAATCACCACAACAGATCAATTACTGCACTTGTTGTGTTACCATGGCAACTATAGAATCACCACAACAGATTAATTACTGTGGTTCTAGTGTTACCATAGCAACTACAGAATCACCACAACAGATTAATTACTGTAGTTGTCGTGTTACTATAGCAACTATAGAATCACCACAACGGATCAATTACTGTAGTTGTCGTGTTACCATAGCAACTATAGAATCACTACAACAGATTAATTACTGCACTTGTCGTGTTACCATAGATCAAAAACACTAGTTTTTACCATAAATTACTATAGTATTTTTTTCAACACAGAGAACATGCCACAAATATCCTGCTGTTTTCCACTGTCCTGGCATCCTGTTATCCCGGAGTGTCTATTGTAGGAATATCCATCAGCAATGTTCAGTTCTGCCTTTTCCCAGGTCAAGAAAACAAATCCTGCACAGGGAAAAGCCTCAGCGGTGCTTTCGCAACACAAATACAAGCTCCGCAGCTTGACTTCCGTATTCCCGTATTCCAGACTTTCCTGTCCCAAAAACATGTTTGATTAATCTCCCCAGACCATTGTTGTCAATGCAAAAGCTCATTATTTTCTGAGCGTGCTGTTAAAATGCCAACAGCCTTTCATTCACTTGCGCAAAAGCCATTACAAGTCCAAAGCAATTACCCTCAAATTTGCTGGTGTTAGTTAGCAGCGAGGCCACAGCCAGAACTGACACAAGTGCTCATTTATAGCAGCTGCGAGCGCGCGCTTTTTATGTGTGCTCTTAAAAAGGCAATTCTTATTCCCCTTTAAGTCATTTATTGTGTTGACTAAAGAGAGCCAGGTGTGAAATCGCAGTGTTCAGAATACATCACGACCAGCCGCTCTCTCTCTGAGCGCTTCATGATGGAGTTACAGATTTCATTAATCGCCATAGTCATTTACAGTCAATACCATAGTGTCTTTGAACCATATGGAATGTAAAGTGTATTACACTATTGTATATATTATAGTATTTACAACTCTTGGTCTCCAGCATACTGTAGAATTCATTCATTCATTTTTCCTTCAGCTTAGTCCCTTTATTTATCAGGGGTCACCACAACAGGATGAACTGCCAACTTATCCAGGATATGTTTTACACAGCGGATGCCCTTCCAGCTGCAACCCAGTACTGGGTGACACCCATTCACACTCATTCACACACACACTCATACACTACAGCCAATTTAATTCATTAGTTCCCCTATAGAGCATGTGTTTGGACTGTGGGGGAAACCAGAGCACACGGAGGAAACCCACACCAACATGGGGGGAACATGCAAACACAGAAATGCCACCTGACACAGCCAGGAACCAGCAACCTTCTTGCCACTGAAGGATGGCAATACCTTCTTGCTGTGAGGTGACAGTGCTAACCACTGAGCCACCGTGCCATCCATTTACATTATATTTTACCAACCCTCCTGCTTATCCTCATTATCAGCACATATATCAGATCTTACAAACTGTTCTTCACAGAGTAAACCGTGGTGAAACTCAAGACGTGTGTTTGATGCTTCAGTGCCAGATTAAAAAGCTGTGTTTTCTGAAGGTGCTGAAGGAGCTTCACACACACTTCAGTCTCTGCGCGTGTGTGTTTTGGCCAGGTGTTGAATGTCGTGGCTCGTCTTCAAATTCAGGCTTTTTCTCAGAGGTGGAGAAGGTCGGGGATTCCTGTTGTCATCTTCTTTCAGCTGGATATTCTCTCTGTATGCAGGAGATGGCTTTTATTGCATATTTTAAAGCATTAGAGTGAAAACTCATTCATCTGAAATGCTTCCGAATCCTAGATGATGCTCTTACACATTTTACATGTGTAGGGCCTTTATTTTGTTATTTTTATATAATATTTTTATTAATGTTATTTTTTGTTATAATTAATAATTAATAATAATAATAATAATAATAATAGTAAAAAAATGAAAGGGTATACGTCTTGAGTGATAATATACAGATCATATTCCCACATTATATATAATAACTGTTAACAATTTTTGGTAAATTACACAGTATTTAACTGTAATACTAAGTGTATTTTACTGTAGGACAGTTATGCGGTATGTTACTGTATTTTAAAGTTGCATTATGAAAATTACTGTACACTACCTGACAAAAGTCTTATCCTAGTTTTAGGAATAGCAAATAATAACTGGACTTCTAGTTGATCATTTGATGTCAGAACTGGCTTATATGAAAGGTAAAGGCCTCTAGATGAGGCCTATTTGAGCTCAATAAAATCTGATCATGTCTTGATTATTAATGATTTGATTAGGACAGTAAGGTCTGACTCTGCTTAGACAGAAGTCTGCTCACTGAACCTTCAATAATGTCCAGTATAGAATATGTGCTCATGCTGCAGTGGAAACAGAATGAATATTGTGTCTGACTCCATCATGAGCTTGGAGGACTGCATCCATACATCTCTGACATGACTCAAATCACTGATTAATAAAGTCATCTGGAATGGTGAAGAAAGCCTTCTTGCAGGACTCCCAGAGTTCATCAAGACTCTTTGTGTTCATCTTCAACGCCTCCTCCTTCATCTTACCCCAGACGTGCTTAATAATGTTCATGTCTGGTGACTGGGCTGGCCAATCCGGGAGCACCTTGTCCTTCTTTCAGGAGCTTTGATGTGGAGGCTGAAGTATGAGAAGGAGCGCTATCCTGCTGGATAATTGTCCCTCTCCTGTGGAATTTTCCCTATCAAATGACTTGATACCTGACTGATTTCTATCAGAATCTTGGCTCCATGTGATTTCCAGTAGGTCTTCTGCAGTATTTATGATAGTTGAGATGCAGATCAACAGATGATTCAGCAGAAAAATCCACCTTCTGACACTTTCCCAATGATCAACTAGAAGACAAGTCATTATTTGTTGCTCTTACTGAGATCCACAACAAGACTTGTGTCAGGTAGTGTATATATTTGGAGTAAACATACACATTTTTTTGCTGTAATTGATGTACAGTAAGTTACAATAGATTCTACAGGAAATTGTTAACAGTGTTGGAAATAGTGATAAAAAGGGGGTAAAACAATCTAAAAACAAAACAAATCACTTTAAAGGGGACCTATTATGCAAATGGAGGGGCTGTTTATGCTAATGAGGAAGGGATGGTCACTAGTGGGCGGGGCTTTCCCCCTCTGATGACACGTTCAAAGGGAGAATGTCAATCAGAGTGTTTCTGCAAACTGTTTTAATCATGTCTGATTTTAACAAATACAATTAATAATTTTTTATCATTAGAAGCTGGAGATATTCACACACTGCTGACACACAACTGTGTTTAAACCCCTTATAAAAGTGATTTTTGCATAATAGCTCCTCTTTAAAGTCTAATGAATGCTCAGATGTTCATATCATTATTAATTCATTAATTAAACACTCATCCATCAGGCTATATCAGTACGATCAACTCTAAACAATTACAGCCAAAGGCATTTTCCTTCTGAATCGGCCTCTTTAAACACATGCTGAAAGTGTTCCTGTAACTCCTCTGGAATCTGATGATGCCCAAAGCTAATCTGTATTTCACTGGAGTATTTTATATTGGTGCGTGTAACAATGCCCAATTCTGGTCTTCTCTCCAGGCAAGTAATGCATCCTGGCAGGAGAAATACACCCTGCATTACTATGAACAGAACTTGACACAGATTGGTGTATCTGGAGCTCTTATCTTGAGCATTTAGCCACTCAAACTCGGGCTTCTGACCAATTTGTGCTTTGAGCTGAATGCTAACCTCTCCAAGGGGAAAGCAGGCATGGAAACACTCGCCTTAAACACTGCGGCTGCTCAATGTAAACCACACATCTACACTCTTCATCAGTAAACAAGCACATGATACTCTGAAAAAAAACAAAACATTGGGTTTATTTAGGGTGACGCGGTGGCTCAGTGGTTAGCACTGTGGACTTACAGCAGGAAGGTCCCTGGTTCGAGTCCCGGCTGGGTCAGTTAGTTTTTGTTTGAAGTTTGCATGTTCTTTTATTATTATATTATTATTATTAATATATTATTATTATTATTATATTATTATTATTATTATTATTATTATATTATATTATATTATATTATATTATATTATATTATATTATATTATATTATATTATATTATAATTATCATCATTATTATTATTATTATATTATTATTATTATTTTATTATTATTATTATATTATTAAATCTTTAATATTATTATATTATTATTATTATATTATTATTATTATTATTATTATCATCATTATTATTATTTTATTATTATTATTATTATTATTATTATCATTATTATTATTATTATTATATTATATTATTATTATTATTATTATTATTATTATTATTATTATTATTTTATATTATTATTATTATTATTATTATTATTATATTATTATTATTATTATTATCTGATTATTATTATTATTATTATTATTTTTTTATTTTTTTATTATTATTGTTATTATATTATCATTATTATTATCATTAGTAGTAGTAGTAGTAGTAGTAGTAGTAGTATTAGTATTGTTGTTGTTTGCTTGGATGTTATGTATGTTTTCTTGATATTATTTGATATTTCTCTTTGTTTGAGGCTGACTATTTTCATTCTATGTTAATCTATGTTATGTTTGTTTGTTTGTTTGTTTATTTAATTAATTATTTTGATTTAAAGTTGTTGTTAAGTTAATTATATACACTACCGGTCAAAAGTTTGGGGTCAGCAGGATTTTTAAATGCTTTAAAATAAGCTTCTCCTGCTCACCAAAGCTGCGTTTATTTCATCAGAAATACAGTACAAATTGTACAATTGTGAAATGTTATTGCACTATAAAATAACTGTTCAAAAGTAGATTATCATTTAATTTAATCATTTATTCCAGTTATTTTAATGATGAATTTTCAGCTTCATTATTCCAGTCTTTAGTCACATGATCCTTAAGAAATCGCTCTAATATTTATTATTATTATTATTATTATTATTATTATTATTATTATTATTATTATTATTATTATTATTATTATTATTATTATTATTATTATTGTTATTATTATTATTATTATTATTAATGGTAACAGTAATAAAATCAATAATGACTGGAGTAATAATTTAAAACAACATACAATAAGTAATAAAATAAATATTTAATAAATAAATATTTAACCTTTTTTTACATTAATAAATGCCACCTTGAACAGAATAATTTTCTTGAAAATTACATGAAAAAAAAGAAAAGAAACTGACCCTAAACTTTTGCCCGATAGTGTATATTTTTCTGTGGCCATTACCTTTCCTATTTGTCAAGACACGTATTTTGTCTCTAAATAAATAGAGAATTGTATTCCTTGAGTTGCATGTCCTTTTCATGTTGCTGACCCAGTTTACACTCAGTAAACTATACATTTGTTGTACGTCATTCCAGTATAAGGAAAGTTTAAGTAAAATGCTAGAAATGTCCTGGTCATATAAAGTATATATGTGACATGGAGCACAAAATCAATGTTAAATTGCACAGCTATATGTTTGGCAATAGCCAAGCCAACAATACATTGCATGGGTCAAAATACTTGATTTTCCTTTTATGCCAAAAATCATTATATAATTAAGTAAATATCATGTTCCATGAAGACATTTCATTAATTCACTAATATAAATATATCAAACCCTAATTCATGATTAGTAATATGTATTGCTAATTTATAACTTTAAAGGTGTTTTTCTCAATATTTCGATTTTTTTGTTGCACCTATTGAACCCAAACATTATCCAATACTAACAAACCAGCTTATTTATTCACCTTCCAGATAATATATACATCTCAATTTCACAAAATGTATCTTCATGACTGGATTCAGACCAGAATCATATTAAATCCAATATAAAAAGTGCATAGCTTTTTTTGGTGCTTTTTAGTTGCATAAATCTCTCGTTTGCAACTTTCTGCCACCTAGTGTCAACTGGCCCTGAAAACACATTCAGAAACTCAACTCCAAAAGTCTCTTTTAATCATTGAGTTGCATACTGTAGCTGTACTTTATAATTCAGCATGGACTGCATCTTAAAACAGCGGACAGAAGTGTGGAGTTTGCTGTTTGGCCTCTCAGAAAATAAAAGCAGAGATGATAGAGGAAAAAAGAGCAGCTCAGGAGTGCTTTAAAACGGGCTGATGTCGGCATGTTAATTCTCTGCGTTATGACTCTCACAGGAGCTCATCTCTCTGTCTTTCTATCTCCGGACAACTAACTATCAAAGTGCCTCCCTGTGCTGTAGCTGATGCGCTCCTTCATTAATTAAGCCCATATGTCGCTCTCTCTCTGCTCATAATAGAGGATTTTCTCCTGACTGAGCATTTGCTGTGCTGGGACAATGCATCACCTGCAACACTGAAATACTGCAACGTTTACAGTACAGTACGATACATATACTGATGCATGTTATTGCAGATGTAGCCAAAAAAAACATATTTGTATCATTTATAGTGATGTTAAATGGTTAATTGTGACTTATTGCAAATAAAATAAAGTATGCATTTGCAGAATGTGTGCATATGTATGCAAAGAATATTTAGGACCATGTGATATATATATATATATATATATATATATATATATATATATATATATATATATATATATATATATATAGATAGATAGATAGATAGATAGATAGATAGATAGATAGATAGATAGATAGATAGATAGACATTTTAAAGTACATGTTTGTGCATTTATTTCTGTGTGTGTGTGTGTATATATATATATATATATATATATATATATATATATACTTTTAGTTTGGTATAAGATTAGTCATGACTAGTTACATAATAAAAGTTTGTGTTTACATTATAATTGCAATTTGTGTATTTTTATGAATTCATAAATACACACCCTTTTGTGTGTGTGTGTGTGTGTGTGTGTATATATACAGACAGATAGATAGATAGATAGATAGATAGATAGATAGATAGATAGATAGATAGATAGATAGATAGATAGATAGATAGATAGATAGATTGATAGATAGATAGATAGATAGATAGATAGATAGATAGATAGATAGATAGATAGATAGATAGATAGATAGA
The DNA here is from genome assembly GCF_903798145.1 of Danio aesculapii. Lineage (NCBI taxonomy): Eukaryota > Metazoa > Chordata > Actinopteri > Cypriniformes > Danionidae > Danio > Danio aesculapii. The sequence continues at coordinate 22,501,881 of NC_079452.1, forward strand.
TAGATAGATAGATAGATATTTTTAAAGTATAGACATGCATGTTTGTGCATTTATATATACATAATAAATATGCACAATAAACACACATATATTATGCAAATACAATAATATTAAAATACTTCTATTTTGGTAAAAGATTAATCATGACGAATCACATAATAAATGTTTGTGTTTACATAATAATTGTGATTTTTTTTATTATTCATTTTTATTTATTTATAAATTATAAATGTTAAAATATAAATCATATACAAAATTATAAATGTTAATATATAAATATATGTAGATATTTTAAAATTATATGCATGCATGTTTGCGCATTTATGTATGCATAATAAATATAACCAGTTTATACACACACACACACACACACATATATATATAATGCAAATGCCAATTTTTATTTTATTAATTTTTGACTAATCACAGACAAAATCAAAGCGTGCATTTTCATAAGTTTTGTGTTTACGTATACAAATTCATCTAACATATTAAAAGCATATTAAACAATATTACATTCCAGCAACTTATTAAAGTAGGCTCTCTAATATTTTTTTAGATAATGATCAGGCGTATTAAACTGCTTTTGTGATAAATAAAAGCTTTTATCACTATGAATTGCATGCTCACTGTATTGTCATAGGCTGCAGAAAAGGGTTACTTTAACAAGTGTAATACCAAAAACAACTAGTATTGCTTTATTATAAGACTTTAGAGTAAACTAATGTTTTAAACTAACTGCAAACTTTTATAAAGTATAACACTTTACAATAAGGTCTCATTAGTAAACGTTAATGAATGCATTGAAAGTGAAAAATTGCATCATTTATTTTTTAAATGAGTTATGTTAATGTTGTTTTTAAAAACCCAGCTGAACTGTAATAGTTATTAGCTCCTTTAATCAAAAGTTTTGACTTTCAACACAGAAATTAACATCAGCTAAGATTAATTAATGCTTTACAAGTAGTTGTTTTTTATTGTCAGTTGAATTAAGTAATGTTAAAAAATGGAGCCTTATAACTAATCTTAACAAACAATGATCTAATGAATTAAAGTATGAAACAAGACCAATTTTAATGTGCATAAATGATAAATATAAATATGTATGCATATTTTGATGCTTGAAACCCCCGTTGTTGCTGTAGTTTACAATCGTTTGGCCAGTAGGTGGCGAAAGCAATGAGTCATTGAATCATTCTCCTAACTGATTCACCCGACAGAGTCATTCAAAACCAAAACATGGCTGCTCGGAAGCTCACAGCCATCAGAGTTGTTAGGAAAAGGACAAAGCACATTATCTTAGCTGTAAGTACTCGATGTCGAAGGCTTGTTTAGCAAGATATTCTTTAATCATGAGTGACTCCGTGCCATTTTTTTAGGAACAAAACCTGATGAACCACTGTGGCCTCAACATGTGAATCACAAACCATCGTGAATCATAAAGAAGGTGAAGTCTTCAGTAAGGTAAGTCAGTGAAGTTTTTTTTTATGTCAATACAGTTACTAAACCATTGATGTTTGTGCAATTCTGCCATTCAGTGTTTAACTTCAAGAGTAATGTGAAAGAGCTTTTTACATGCCCGAGGGTGAATCAAACCAACTTTTATGTCTTTTTTAGAATGAATATAAATAATATTAAGCTAAACAATATTAAACAAAACAATGGGTATCTATTTTGCAAGATTCGAGAGACAGAACTGTTGTATAAACGCAATATCTGACTCGTAGCAGTGCGATATGGCTGCATATCGGCACTGCTGGGACACTAAAGGCACTCGACCTGCAGCCTCGAGCCAATGCATGCCTTCCATCAGTGCCCATATACAGCAATATTGCACTGCTACTCATGTGATTTTGCTCATGTATTGTATGCATTTAATCATTTTGACAGCATCAGCAGAAGACTCGATGGTTTTGTGAAATTTACGCTGAGTTTTTTTCCCCTAAGGACTTATTATGTGGCCTCTGTTGCATTAAAACAATACTTCATAACTATCTCATAACTCATGTTGTTTGTGTCCTATCAGTATTTCTGAGCTGTTAGACTTTATTATCTATCATTCATTCATATTTGTGGTGTTTTTCATGTGCAGTGGATGCCAGTTTTAAATCCCTCATGCGCTGATGAGATTGATATTTATATATTTATTTATTTGTATGGCAGTGGTCCCGGTGGCTTGTGATGTAGGTTTTATTCTAGTTTTATTGCACTGATTTTATTCGTTCTGAAATTGAATTGGAGATATCACAGGGCCCGTGTGTTCATTTTTATTATTCATTTCATTCATAATTTACTTCAGTAACTTCTGATCATGTCTTCAAAGCCAGCGCGTCGTGTTTTCTGGCGTCAGGGCTTTCTTAATACACATTTGTAGCTAAACTAATATCATTATTTAATAGTCCATACAAAAAAAATGAGTTAATGACACAGATTTGACCCTTTTATTTTCATTTTAGTATCTTAATCTATTAGTGAACATGTTATTGTAACATTTTATGTAATATTTTAAGTGGTCTCATAACTAAATTCTTGATTGTGTTGTAGTATGTCAGTTTTTGCTTTCTATATTATCAGATTTATGCCTTATTTTCACATTTTCTCATAATTGCGACTTACTATTTATCTCATATCTATCTCATATTTGATAGTATTTGTATCATAATAGTGGTTGCAGTCTTGGCTGGGTCAGTTGGTGTTTCTGTGTGGAGTTTGCATGTTCTCCCTGTGTTGGTGTGGGTTTCTTCCGAGTGCTCCAGTTTCCCCCACAGTCCAAACACATGCGCTATAGGGGAATTGATCAACTACATTGGTCGTAGTGTATGAGTGTGTGTGTATATATTTAATTATATATATATATATATATATGTATTTATTTATTTGTCATTTTTTATTTTCCTATAACCCTTGATGTAGTACATCATATAATTGACATTTTCACTTTTTGTGATATTTATTTAAACCCCATGATTTGGTTTCTAATCATTTTAACAAACTAATAATTTCTAATAATCAATAAACTTTCCATGCAGTTTTTTAATAAGCAATAGATTTCTGTGAAAACAAAAATACATTTAAATTAGTTAAAAATAAAGCTCATAATAAACTGTTGAAATATTGAACTATTGTTGTGGCCTTGATTTTTCATCTCATTTAAGATTCTCATAATTTCATATTTCTTAATAATGACTTATATTGTGTCTTGTGTTATTAATGTCATAATTATATATTATATATATTTTTCTTTTTTCCCCTATTATACTTGTTGTAGTATGTCATAGACACTGTTTTGTGATATTTATTTATTTATTCGTTCATTTGATAAATTATTTGTTTATTTAGATACCATGATTGTTTCAAATAATTAAACTTTTTTTCCCGTACAGTTGTTGTTTTTTAACCAATGTATTTAGTAAATAAAAAAGAGTGATTTGTAAATTAGTTAAATATAAAGCTCATAATAAAATGTTTAAATATTGAACTATTGTTATGATTTGACTTTAGACTCAAGATTATCATGATTTCATAAAGTAATTTTTCATTAAATAGAAGATATACTTTTTTTTTTTCGTTAAACATCATGAATATTTATATCTAATTTTAAATCCCTTGCTCATCATTGTGTGCTGTATACTAGGGTAGGTTGGTCTGCTTTGTCCATTCGTAGGCTCTAGCATTGGCATATCTTTGTCTACAAATCTATACTGGGTTTACTCCCATCATATCTCCAGAATTACATTTGTAAAAACCTGTCCTTAACTATGCCATTCGGTCACAGGATATTTATTTACTATCTGTTCTTAAAGTGCGGACTGAGATGGGAAATAAGGCTTTTAAATCTGCTGCACCTTTAGCATGGAATAATCTACAAACAAAGTTGCTGTTTAAAGAATTGATTTCTCTAAATGCTTTTAAAACGAGTGTAAATGATGTAGAAATGGAAACACAGGCCTCTAGATGTTTTGAACAGTTTGTTTGTCAGTGTGTGATTCACGGTAACTGTTAATTGTTTGTTGTCTGTTAGACCCATGTGACGTGTACTGCCTAATCTTGGCCAGAACACTCTTGTTAAAGAGATCTCAATGTGTCTTTCCTGGTAAAATATAGGTTATAATGATAATTATAATATATATTTGTATTATATAATATAAATATAATGAGCTAGATTATAATAATGTATTAATATAAACATAATAACATATTTTATATATAATAAATATTATAATATATTACAATTATTTGTCTTTTGTATTATTTTGTTACTCTTGACTTGTCATAATTAACTTTCACTTTTATTAATTAATTTTTTAAATCTCTTGATTCTCTTGATATTGTTTTATTTTTAAGTTTTCCATGCATTTGTTTTTATTAAACCGAAGCATTTCTGTAAAAATATGGATATAATTTTGTAAAAATAGCGCTCGTCATCACTTCTATTTAAATATTTATCTTCATTGTTGTAGTGTAGTTATGATATCTCATGGCCGATTCCTCTGTTGAGAGTTTTGATGATATGCAGCTTTGCTTTCAGTGGAGATCTTCACTCATGACTGTTACCATAGTAACACTGTTTCTATTTTGGGTCAGTTTGGGCAAATGCACAAACACAAGCAACTCAGCCATTTTTGAAAATTGTTGGTAATCAGTCTTTAAAAGAAGAGAGTCTCAGAAAATCAGCCTATTACTCAAATGTTAAGTGTGTCAATAAGATCTGAGCTGTTTAAACAACCCGTACAAACATGCACAGAGAACAAGAAAACCAACATAAAAAACAAGAGCTCTTAAAGGAAAGAGTAATTGTTCAAGGTCTGACAATCTAGGTGCACTTCAGAGCCTTTTACACTCAACACGAGGGCACTTATGCTGATAGCGTATTCACATCGCCTTCACTGCATAAAAGACTCGCAAGAGGAGATTCATTATTTCCTCCACCTCAGCCTGAGATAAACAGTCCATTTGTGTTGCTTCTGAAACATGAACACGGTTGTTTTAATATTTCAGAAAGACTGATTCGGCCTTGCAACTTTAATATGAGAAGTCAAACAATCAGGTCTGGTTTACATCTGGCTGAAGGCCTGAGGAGGAGGAGGAGGAGGAAAATGAATGAACACAATCCGTCTGTGGGCCAGGACACACACAATATTAAGGATGTCCCGATCAGGTGTTCATTTTTGTCCTCCAGTCCGATTGATTTGATTTTGAGTATCTATCATACCTGTCAACCCTCCCGTTTTTTCCAGGATTCTCCTGTATTTTACAGTTCTATCCCGCTTTCATCCTGTAAAGGTTTTCCCGTATTTCTCCCGAATTTTCAGTCTTTCTCTGAAGGGTGGCAAATAAACATTAAAGGGCACCTATGGTAAAAAATCTACTTTTCAAGCTGTTTGGACAGACATATGTACATGTATGGTGTATAGAGCGTCATATTGGGCTGATATAAACACACCCAGTGTTTTTTTTTTTTTAATTTAACAACATAAAAACGGTGGACCAATTGGAGCAGTTTTCAGATCGACTGCAACTTTACGTAGGAGAGCGGTCCCCCCGCCCACCAATATTGATTGACAGGCGCGTCATCATATCCTCAGTTTGTTGATTCACGTCCGCCATTTTCAGCGTGAGTCGAAGCGATATCACTAAAGGAACAAGCTAGCTCTATTTTTAGATGCAAGGCTCATTGGGCTCAACACAAGATCAATATTCTCCACATTATCGCTCTAATCAGAATTATTGGTTGTATCTTTAGGTAGGTTTGCAAACATGTGTACTTCTCATTGAGTCTAACTTATACTTCAACCGTTTGCATTTCTCGTGATTCCAGAAGCTCCCTGTGATCTTAACTAGCATGCGTTTTAGAATTCTAAACATCGGTTTCTATCAGGGTACACTCAAGTCGACGGCTGGGCGCCGCGGACCGCTGCAGAAACCTGTTTAGAATTCAAAAATGCGTGGCGCGACAATTCGGGACACTTCATGTTTCTGCCGCGCCACAGAGAGTGTCTGGTGTGCCGTGTCGCGGCTTCGAGCGGCGCATCCGGTGCCTCAATCAAAGTTAATTCAGTGTGCGTGGTTATTAGTTTCTGTGTACAAGCTCGGCACTTGAAACTAGCACACAGTTGGCTGTAAAACTGTACAAAGACACAAATGATTTTGTACTCTCTGCTTGGTCTGTGTCAGAGTCGTACATGTACGACTGAATGCTGATCCTCTCTCTCCTTCTCCTTCTCTGAGTCTCTGTTGCAAACGCAGAGCAGGTGAGCTCATGGCCCCGCCCCCTTGTTACGTTGGGCGGGAAGCCGAAACTAATTTACATGTGAAGCAACACACCTATAAATCAGCGAGCTGTGGACACGCCCCCAACATGACACTTTTTAACACATTATAATAAAACAATCTGAATTGTGTTTTAAACTGAAGCTAAACTGGCCCACTCAGAACAACCATAATATTAATGTTACATCATAAAAAAGAGGTCAACAATGTGCCCTTTAAAGAGCCGATCCTGCCTATAGGCAACCCACACCGCCGAACCACCAGGGGCCGCCCCTTGCTCTTAAAAGTGAGTCTGTTCTGTGCTTTTACTTTGTTTAGGCATGAAAACGCTCTGAAATAAATATAAATAATAATATAACCGTGTAAATACAGTGATTAAATGCAATTGCAGGTGGAAAATAGCAACCTTGCTAAATCTGGTACAAGACTTCTTTCCTTTTCGAGGTTAATGTATTTTTGTGCATGTCCCTGTTAAACAAATATAAATTCAATTAAATAAAATACAATTCAGTTCTGTAGCTGGTCAACTATAATTCAGACTTAACATTGCATATCTTGGGATGTGACTATTGTGGATGTGCACATTGGGATATTGATTCTGAAACCATATATAGTGCAGCCCTAATTCATAACAATTATATATTCATTGCATCTCTACAAACTGAGGTTAAGTTGATGGAAGGGTAATGACTGTCCTCTGTCAATGTATAATCACTGCTGATTTCTCAAAGCTGATGCAGATTCTGTTGGTTTCCTTTGCCGTAATGTGTTGATAATCTGTGCATTTGTACACCAGAGAAGAGCGACTGTACCTTTACTGCCCTCAAAACAACATCTGTCACCTGTTTTAAGGAGGCCAGCCTCGCTCTTAAAATGAAACTTTATTAGGGTGTTAAAAAGGACTGCTGGAACTTGAAGTTATTTTTGTAAATCCAGAAGAAGGCCACGGCATTTAGCTCTAAACCAAAGCAATGCAAGTTCCCCTCAGAAATGTCATCTTATAGATTAAATCTGAAATACTGCTAAGATCACATCTTATTTGGACAAGAATAACCATTCCTGCATCAGTCAGTGTTCATATTATTCACACACACTCACATTATTTCCCTGAAGTCCACTTATAGTCTTCTAACAGAAGCCATGTCCACTTCCAGACACTTTTTGACCCTCAGACTGGAACAGACTTCAGAATTCTGACATTTTGACATTTAACATGATCATGCGTCCTATTTTTGTGCTTTTCCTATACTGTCCACCCTACACACAACCCTTGAACAGTTCTGATTTGAGTCTAATATAATAATATGCAGCTTTAATCTGCTTTCCAACAACAATTATTGTGAAAAGTGCTATACCAGCCAATTAAATTAAATTGTATTAAAATCAATGGAATTGAAAAGCTGTGCAACGGAGTGTTCACACAAAAAATAAATAGCTTTGTAAAATGCTCCTATTATTCTTTTAAAATATGATATTTAATGCAGTGTGTAGAATAATTTAATAGAATAATTGAATAATATTAAACCTAATATTGTGTTGAGTCCTTACTACACATTTAAATGCATCCAAGTTCAGAAAACATTGTAATTTTCTCACATTTAGCATGTATTATTATAATCTTTACTCACTTATTCCTGACCTCTTCTACCTTGCAGTGTAGCGGACAATATAAAAAAAATGATCATCTTTTTGCAATGATTTAGATGATCGTTTGGATCAGTTCAGGGCTTCGGGTCTGTAAGCCCCTCCCCTTTCCTTTAGACAACTCTGCTCTGATTGGTCAGCTGACTAAGTCTGATTTGATTAGTCTTCATGTGTCTGAATTGAAATGCCCATATCAGAGACTGCAAAAAACCCCCGAATAAATAAACAAGATGCTTTTCTTACTTAGAGTTTTTGTCTTGATTCTAGTCCAGAATACTTAAACCAAGAAGAGTCTTTTAGACAAGTTAATATATATATATTTTTTTAGAAATAATAAGTCAAAATTTTGTGAGTTTTTTGTTTCTTTAAGAATTTTTCCAGCGGGGTACATAAAATAATCTTATTTCTCAAATTTCATATTACTCAAGATTATTTTGCTTACCCCACAGATTGATTTTATTTTTACCAGACTTAGTAATTCGTTATAAATTAAATAGTAATTTAGGCATGTGTTTTTGTATTATTATTATTAATATATATTTTGTTTTAATATGTAGTTTTGGAAATTCTAGTAATAGTCAGTTGAAGTCAAAATTATTAGCTCTCATGGGATTTTTTTTAATATATACATGTATATATATGTATGTATGTATGTATGTATGTGTGTGTGTGTGTGTGAATTGGCTTATATGAAAGGTAAAGGCCTCTAGATGAGGCCTATTTGAGCACAATATAATCTGATCATGTCTTGATTATTAATGATTTGATTAGGACAGTAAGGTCTGACTCTGCTTAGACAGAAGTCTGCTCACTGAACCTTCAATAATGTCCAGTATAGAATATGTGCTCATGCTGCAGTGGAAACAGAATGAATATTGTGTCTGACTCCATCATGAGCTTGGAGGACTGCATCCATACATCTCTGCAATGACTCAAATCACTGATTAATAAAGTCATCTGGAATGGTGAAGAAAGCCTTCTTGCAGGACTCCCAGAGTTCATCAAGAGTCTTTGTGTTCATCTTCAACGCCTCCTCCTTCATCTTACCACTGACATGCTCAATAATGTTCATGTCTGGTGACTGGGCTGGCCAATCCTGGAGCTCCTTGACCTTCTTAGCTTTCAGGAGCTTTGATGTGGAGGCTGAAGTATGAGAAGGAGCGCTATCCTGCTGGAGAATTTGCCCTCTCCTGTGGTTTGCAATGTAATGGGCAGCACAAATGTCTTGATACCTCAGGCTGTTGATGTTGATCATCCACTCTGCAGATCTCTCACACGCCCCCATACTGAATGATGTAACCCCAAACCATGATTTCTCCTTCACCAAACTTGACTGATTTTTGTGAGAATCTTAAGTCCATGTGGGTTCCAGTAGGTCTTCTGCAGTATTGGTGATGATTGGGATGCAGATCAACAGATGATTCATCCACCTTCTGCCACTTTCCCAAATGATCAACTAGAAGTCCAGTTATTATTTGTTGCTCTTACAACTGAGACCGACAATCAAAGACTTTTGTCAGGTAGTGTTTGTATTAAGATATTAAATTAATTAATATTCTTTTTTTATATTTCCCAAGTGACTCAATTTAAACAATAATTTTAATAATTAATTTCTTTTGTCATTGTCATGATGACAATATATAATATTTTACTGTTTTTTTTTTTAAATATATAATTCAGCTGCAATTTAAGTGCAATTTAAAGGCTTAACTGGGTTAATTAGATTGACAAGTTGGAATAATAAGTTGCACTACAGTGGATTATTCTGTAGATAATCATTTCTTAAGGAACTGATAATATTGACCACAGCAGCAGCAACAGTTTTTAATAAGAAATATATCATATAACAAGTGTTTTTCCAACTATAAAATACATTTTACCTATGGAGTATCCCTCTAAAGTACTAAAAATCACAACTTTCAAACCGTGTGTGTGTGTGTGTGTGCATGTGTGTGTGCATATGTGCGTGCGTGCGTGCATCAGCACAAGAATTGACCAAATTGTGAGTGGAAGCACAGCATTATGAGAGTGTTAGTTTTCTCTGTGCACTGAATGAAGTTCTGATGCCTCCAGATGATCTGATGTCAGCTTTACACTGGATCAGGCTTTTGTTCATTGGCTGCTGAAACCTCCCGGAGGCCTGAAGCTGCATGTTCTGTCTTAATCTTTAGACTTCAATTTGTAACATTTGTTGGTCCAATTAATCAGCGCCGTCCTGATAATGCACACCTAAGGTTATACATATGTTTGGGCGAGCGAATGTCCACAGGTGAAAAATCGGATCTGTCTGCAGATTAATCATGTTTGGTTGCAGAGCGTCTCTGGAGGGAGAGACTCCAGGCATGAGTGACTCTCAGCGGGTCCAGGCTGATTAATTGGCAGCCTGTTGAATGCTGGGAAAAGGGGACTGTACAGGACACACATCATAAAGCACAATGCAGAGATGGCCTGAATTAGAGCTGCACGTTACTGTGTTGGAAAAATCGAACATTGCTATATTTTGTTTTATACTGTATGTTGCAATAGGGCTGAACAACACTGGGAAAATATGTGGTATTGCTGTTGAGTATTACAGTGACAGCAAAGTTTCTTATGATATAACATTTCCCCTACACTCTCAGAAATAAAACTGGGCTGGCACTTTCTCTAAAACATATAAATACCTAAAATGTGTACCTTAAAGGTACAAAAGTGAACCCTAAAAGGGAGCTATTATGCAAAAATCACTTTTATAAAGAGTTTAACCACAGTTGTGTGGGAACAGTGTATTAATATAACCAGCTTCTAATGGTAAAAGTAATTAATTTATATTTGTTCTAATCAGACTTGATGAATGAAACACTTTGATTGACATTCTCCCTTTGTTCGTGTCATCAGAGGGGGGAAGCCCGGCCCACTAGTGCCCATCATCTCTCCATCTCATTACCATAAACAGCAGCCCTGAGTGAGAAGCAGCCGTCTGTCCATTAGCCATTAGAGTGTTTGAGCTGCTGAAGATAATGTCAGCATAGACTAAGAGGATTATAGATGTGGAGTTTTAGATGAGGAGCGACATAGACTGACAGAAGCATGAAGCACACACTCACACTGAAGCACACCTGACCAGCACTGACAACACACACACTGCTGTTTTACATCTGTCACTATGCTGATGCATCTGTAGCTCCGCCCTCTTCTGAAAAGAGCACAATCTCATTTGCATTTAAAGCGACAGTCACCAAAACACCACGATTAGGATCAAAGCCTGAAAGGGTCAGTTTCAGAGAGCTGGAGAACATTATCTGTGCGCTATACTCAGCTCAAACTTCAATACACAATCTAGGGTACCAGATATAAATAGTTTCCTGCCATTTATTATTCCATCATTTCTATCTTAGGCACCTGAACTGAAAGTTGTAAAACAATCTCAAAAACAATACTCTTCCGCATTGCAGAATAAGGTCATTAACCTAAATGCATTGGCCACAGTGTGTGTGTGTATGTGTGTGTGTGTGTGTGTGTGTTTCTTCCTGAGGGTGAAACAGTCCCGCTGGACAGATCTGTCGCACAGCAGAAACACACGTCAATAATGACCCGCAGGTGTAAATCTGAGGTCGTGCATGTCATGGCAGGGTTAAAGGTCAAAGGTGAAGCTTTAAATGTAGCAATTTGTGTTTATTATTAGTTATTTACCAGATAATTGGTTGCTCAACACTGCAGCTTTTCCTGATGTTGACTGCACTGGTAATAAATAATAATAAATAAATTGAATTGCTATAAATTGTCAGCTATAATAATAATTTTAACAATATTTCATTACAAGCTTTACAGAAAAACACAGTCATTTTACAGTTTTTCCTTGTTAAAGATATTTCATTTCATTTTTTAGTTTATTTTCTGCCGCTTTTCCGGGGTCGTGTTGGGGGGGCAGCAGTCTTAGGAAAAAACCCCAGACTGTCCTCTCCCCAGACACTTTCTCCAGCTCCTCTGGGGGGATCCCGAGGCGTTCCCAGACCAGCAAAGAGACATAGTCCCTCCGGCATGTCCTGGGTCTTCCCTGAGGCCTCCTCCTAGTGGGACATGCCTGGAACACCTCCCTAGGTAGTCGTCCAGGAGACTTCTCTCGATGTGGAGAAGCAGCGGCTCTACCCCGAGCTCCTCCCTGTTGACAGAGTTCCTCACCCTGTCTATAAGGGTACGGTCTGCCACCCTGTGAAGGAAACTCATTACGGCTGGTTGTATCAGAGATCTTGTCCTTTCCATCATGACCCAAAGCTCTTGACCATAGGTGAGAGTAGGAAGGTAGATTGTAAATCGAGAGCTTTGCCTTTCGGCTCAGCTTCTTCTTTACCACAACGGACCAGTACTCCGACCGCATTACTGCTGCCGCTACACCAATCCATCTGTCAATCTCACAACTCCTCTATGAACCACCACCTTATCGTGCTGGAGAGGTTTGAGTGCCTGAGTGATCCTAAGAGCTATGTTGTCGGGGCTAATGCCCCTGGTAGGGTCTCCCAAGGCAAAAAGGTCTTGGGTGACAGGTCGGACTAAGTACGGTTCAAAACCACTTATGAGTACAAACACAGCAAGGACCATGATGTTGTCCCCGGTATGGCACAGCCACGGCCCCACCCTAAAGCCAGGAATAGGGTTGGGGCTCGGATGCAAGTGCCTGGGGCCTGGGTTTTATCCCACGGACCCCAGCTGGGCTCAGCCCAAAGGAGCAACGTGCGACCATCCTCCTGCAGACCCACCACCCGCAGGGGGAACCGTAAGGGGCCGGTGCATTGTGGAAGGTTAGGACCATGACAAAGATAAACCTAAATAGATGTGGCAGTCTTGACACATGAAAGTGTAAAGCCTTATCTAATAACCATTTATATAATAACCATTTATATTATTATATGTTATTGGAATGTGAGTGCAGTAAAGGATTTCTTAAGCGTTTTTAGTTATTAATTGTGCAATTTTTACTAGCAGTTGTTCAGCAAACTTTTTTTGCATATTGTTGGTGTACATTTAAGACTTAAATGTTTACATAAGCCTAGGACCGTTAGCTTCATTTATGAGCAAGCGTTTTGTTAATTCACAGACATTTTAATGGCTGATAATGAGGCTGATGTCTTTGCTTCATGAAACCTCCGTGATGCAAATATCAAGACACTAAAGTCAGCAAGGCGAGAAGAAACTCTCCACTGGAGACAATTAAAGCACGGCAACACTCATTTGTCAGTTTGCTCATGCCTTTCAAATTGATCACATTTTTTCTCTACAGTGCGGAAAGCCATTTGCCAAAGAAAACAGATGGTCTGTCATTTTAAGTGCATGCTTTTTAAACACGAGGCTTCCTTCTGAGAATGATTTGGGTTTTATGAGCCTTAAATTAAAGCAGGATTCACCTGAGGATGATGGTTTCTGTGGAGTTTTTATTATCAAAAGTTTTTCAACTAAACATCAGTACTGCAGGAATAATAATATATTAGTATACACTACCTGACAAAAGCCTTTGATTGTTGATCCCAGTTGTAAGAGCAAAAGATAATAACTTGACATCTAGTTGATCATTTGGAAAGTGTCAGAAGGTGGATTTCTCTGCTGAATCATCTGTTGATCTGCATCCCAATCATCACCAATACTGCAGAAGACCTACTGGAACCAGCATGGAGCCAAGATTCTCACAGAAATCAGTCAAGTTTGGTGAAGGAGAAATCATGGTTTGGGGTTCCATTCAGTATGGGGGCGTGTGAGAGATCTGCAGAGTGGATGATCAACATCAACAGCCTGAGGTATCAAGACATTTGTGCTGCCCATTACATTACAAACCACAGGAGAGGGCAAATTCTCCAGCAGGATAGCGCTCCTTCTCATACTTCAGCCTCCACATCAAAGCTCCTGAAAGCTAAGAAGGTCAAGGTGCTGGAGGATTGGCCAGCCCAGTCACCAGACATGAACATTATTGAGCAAGTCAGGGGTAAAATGGAGGAGGCGTTGAAGATGAGCACAAAGAATCTTGATGAACTCTGGGAGTCCTGCAAGAAGGCTTTCTTTGCCATTCCAGATGACTTTATTAATCAGTGATTTGAGTCATGTCAGAGATGTATGGATGCAGTCCTCCAAGCTCATGATGGAGTCAGACACAATATTCATTCTGTTTCCACTGCAGCATGAGCACATATTCTATACTGGACATTATTGAAGGTTCAGTGAGCAGACTTCTGTCTAAGCAGAGTCAGACCTTACTGTCCTAATGAAATCATTAATAATCAAGACATGATCAGATTTTATTGTGCTCAAATAAGCCTCATCTAGAGGCCTTTACCTTTCATATAAGACACTTCTGACACCAAAAGATCAACTAGAAGACCAGTTATTATTTGCTGTTCCTAAAACTAGGATAGGCGATAAGACTTTTGTCAGGTAGTGTAGTAATATAGCGAACAGTACAATATTTGGGGGAAATTTAAGGCTTTCCTCTGGACTTCAGTTCTCAGATAATAAACTTTCACCACATATTTTACAATTAAAATATAGTTCACCCAAAAATGGCAATTCTGTCATTATTTATTTACCATTTACTTGCTCAAAACCGTCACCCTAACCCTAACCCTAACCCTAAACACAAAAGAAGATATCATGAAGAATGCTGAAAACCTGTAACCATTGTCTTACATTTGTTTTTCCTACTATGGAAGACAGTGGCAACATGTTTCCAGTTTCTTCAACATATCTTCCTCTGTGTTTAAGGAAAAACAGAAACTCATAAAGGATTGGAAACACCAGAGTAAATAGTGATTAAATGTTTATTTTTGGGGTGAAATATCCCTTTAATCCAGCTCTTAGTAGGAATAAAATCTAATTATTCTTTTAACTTAAGACATGATGAGGTTATTTATACACAATGCTATATTACTGGACACTAGACACACTCATGAACATCTTTTTAAAGGAGACGTTTCTCCCAAATTGTCAATTTCTTAACTGTTTAACACACTTTTGCAATGCTTTGTTTTTAATGTACTATTTTTTATCTGAAAAGACTTTATTTTTCATGTTGTGTATTATATATATTAATATTTATTTTACATATAAACAGTCTAATATTTGTTCTTCTGGAGAAAGTCTTATTTGTTTTATTTCAGCTAGAATAAAAGCAGTTTTTAATTGTTTAAAGCCCATTTTAAGGTCAATATTATTAGCCCCCTTATGCAATATTAGTTTTGGATTGTCTCCAGATCTTTAAGGGTCACTTAAAGCTGAATACTAGTATCTTGTCAAATATTATGTGCTGTCATCATGGCAAAAAGAAAAGAAATCAGTTATTATGTATTAGACTATTATATAATAGACAGCTTTTATGTTTGGAAATGTGTTAAAGCAGAAATTGGGAATATATATATATTAACAGATTAAAATTTACCCGGAGGGCGAATAATTCTGACAGCTGCATGGTTATGGTAAATGGTTATAAATATCACATCCAGAACAGTAGATGGCAGAGGTGGACTGTGTTTTCATCTTGTTCAACAGTCCTTCTTCTTCTCTTTTCTCCAGCACTTTTTAATGGTGTTTCTCTCTTATATAAGAATGCAGTGTCTTTTATGCTCCTCTTATCTTCCAGAAATGGCGCTGTACTTCCCCAATCTGCCCCCGTATTTTATCATATCTCTGAAAGTAAGTGGCAGAAATTCAGCTCCCCCGAGTTTTGATCCGGCTTTGATCGCTGACCTAATTAATGGAGCAATTGATACATGTAAATATATCAGATTAGCTTATGATCATGCAGCAGAAACATGCCCTCGTTTAGAAGTTACCGAGGACTTTTTCCTCTGATGGAGAATTACACATGCAGGCTTCAGACGAGAGATGCATTCAAAGGCTCCGTTTGAACCCGCTCTTTCACTCTGATCCATTATTCAATTATAAAATGTAAGGATGTGACTTGATTTTGTTCATTATGAATTGATTTGATCGTGGGAAACGGATGCTCAGAATCATAATAAAGTCAGATGGCTGAAATGGTGAGATTATGAAGACACACGTTATAAACAGATGGCTCCCGAAAAAGTAACATTCATTTTCTCCTTGGGGAAATAGATTTTTATTCATTTATTTATTTATTTTTAAGCAGAAACTGATCATCTTTTAAAGAAAGTGCTATTAATCAATTAGATATACATTTCTTAAACCCATCTGTTCACTTTAAAGAGCCCCTATTATGGGTTATTGAAAATGACCTTCCATTGAAAGCACCGAGCTGAGGGTTAAATCTGAGAGTGCACCGTGTTTAGGAATATTAATTTTTATTTTTAATAAAAGATTCGACTCGTAGTCATTTAAATGATTTGTCATTTGTCCGGATCTGTTGCCTGTTTGTATTGACATCATCACGACGCAATACCAAATATGAACTACCGGATCCGGTAAAACGTGAACCAGCCTTTCCCTACAGACACTAGCGGAGTACGAGGTAGGGTTGGGTGATGTTGACCAATTTGGCATCGTACAATGTCTAATGTGAAACATCGCAATGGACGATGACATTGTTGTCGTAGGCTGGGGTGAATTAATTATTTTTAAATGAACAGTTACCACCTGACGATCACTTCTTCTGCAGGACTCTGGCATGAATAGGCAGAGTGATCTGTGTCTTTATAATGGTGTCGACAAACAACCAACAGAAACCAACCAACAGTATCTGAGGTTTAGCTAAAATGACTAAGTACAAACGAATGTGAAAGCGAAAGATTGAAGCAGTGTACTGACGCTGTGACACGTTACCTGGTAGATTCAAAAGAGCAAAGAGTCGTCAGATAGAGACAAGATTAATTAAATCTTATGTTTAACAACTATATTGAGATGCCATCCAGCGCTACATCTTTGATGACCTGACCGACGTGCACTGCTCTCTGGGGTTTTGTGCTCAAAACTGACTGCCCGGAGCTCAGACATGCGCATTTGCTAGAGCGGATGACAGAGTGTGTGGTCACGTGATGTGCATTTCAGTGGTATACTGTGGCTGGAAGGCTTTTCAGAATTGCTAGATGAATTGCCAGAGTGGATGTGGATCGTTTTCATTCTAAATTCACTTTAATTCAACTTATTTTTATATCAATTTTTATATCAGTTGAATTTGTACAGGAAACCACGTTACCCAGAATTCTG
Organism: Danio aesculapii; assembly: GCF_903798145.1. Taxonomy (NCBI): domain Eukaryota; kingdom Metazoa; phylum Chordata; class Actinopteri; order Cypriniformes; family Danionidae; genus Danio; species Danio aesculapii. The sequence goes on from NC_079452.1 coordinate 22,518,939, forward strand.
TTTAGAACATTCCACCAATCAGAGAGTTACAGCTTAGAAGGTGTTCCAGAAAGAGATTTGTAGCTCCGCCCACTCTTTTGAAACACTGTAATCAAGTCTCACTCTGATCCATCATTCAATGATAAAATGTAAGGATGTGACTTGATTTTGTTCACTATGATCATCATTATGATCATCTTTGCTCTGAGGTTATTAATCAATTGGATGTAAATTTGCTAAACCCATCTGTTCGCTTTAATTCAACTTTTTTAAATCAATCATGTTTACGAGTCGGATTTGTGCAGGAAACTACATTACCCAGAATTCTGTTTAGAACATTCCACCAATCAGTGAGTTGCAGCAGCTTGCAAGGTGTTCCAGAAAGAGATCTTGAGCTGTTTATGAGTTGGATTTGTGTGGGAAACTATATTACCCATAATTGTTTTGGGAAATTTTACCAATTGAGAGGTGTTTCAGATATAGATCTTTAGCTCCACCCACTGATCTGAAACACAAAAGTCTCACTATGATCAAGGCAAATGGATTTCTCAGAATTATCATACAGTCAGATGGTTGAAATTGTGAGATTATGAAGACACACATTATAAACAGATGGCTCCCGAAAAAGAAACATTCATTTTCTCCTTGGGGAAATAGATTTTTTAATTATTTATTTTGAAGCAGTAACTGATTTTTTTTTTAAGAAAGTGCTCTGAGGTTATTAATCAGTTGGATGTTAATTTCCCAAACCCAACTGTTCACTTTAATTCAACTTATTTTTAAATCATGCTGTCATGCTGTCAGTAAGTCATGCTGAGTCGGATTTGTGTGGGAAACTACATTACCCAGAATTATGTTTAGAATGTTCCACCAATCAGTGAGTTACAACAGCTTGGAAGGTGTTCCAGATAGACATCTTTAGCTCTGCCCACTGTTGTCACTGTCACTGTAGTCACGTCTCACTATGCTCTCAGAAAATGCTAATATATCAGTGTATATTGCAGTAGATTTATATTATATTATATTATATTATATTATATTATATTATATTATATTATATTATATTATATTATATTATATTATATTATAAAATGCTAATATATCAGTGTATATTGCAGTAGATTTATATTATATTATATTATATTATATCATATCATATCATATCATATCATATCATATTATATTATATTATGTAAAGAATTTAGTTTCTTTACTTCAATAAATTGTAAAAACCCATTATAACTTGTAACTGTTTTGTTGATTTAACTTTATTTTTATAATTGTACACATATTTATTCTGTTTCATTGGCTTAAAATTAAGTACAGTCAACCAATCGCTTTAAAAGAAATTGGTTTGCTTGTTGCTTTAAAGTAACGTCAACTAATTACAATTAATTTTATTTTATTTTATTTATTTAAAAATATATATTTTATTTTATTTTATTTTATTTTATTTTATTTTATTTTATTTTATTTTATTTTATTTTATTTTATTTTATTTTATTTTATTTTATTTTACAACCCTGTTAGACTTTCCATGGGACACAGAAGTATAAATGCTAAATAATCTGCTGTTTTTTATGAATTGAATCGACTGATTCACTGAAGAGATTTGACTCCCTTAAATTATTCTTTTGAACCAAACCACTTACAGTAAATACACACACATTAAACAGGGAAACTCATCATGTTTTTCTTCTCTGCTTCTGTTTCATCTTGTTTACTAGTCAGGCTTTCTGATAAACCATCTGGTATTAATATATGATTACTACTGGCTAGTTGATGAAATTATTATACTTCTTTATGAATGCTTATGAATCTTAAATATAGCTTTTTCTCACACAAAACGATCACATTAATCTAGAAATCCTCGACCACTGTCATGCTGTTTTTTTTATTTTAATCTGAGCAGCCTTGTTTGCTTTTAAAGCGCACGTGTGTTTGACTGAATTGTTGCTTATATGAAATGAATATTGTGAAAGTGAAAGCAAACACTGAGCACTCAGAGAAAAGGATCTGCAACGGTACAGGAGGATGAGGAGGCCGATGGACTCCAGCTTCTGATGTGGGCAGAAAATAATGGGAAGGCAGAGAGGCTTAAAAAAGTAATCTTTCTAAAATGACTTGATTTTTTCCAGCAAGCCTGTGCCCTGTGCTAATAGCAAGCGGCCGTGCCTGTCCAGGCCTTTCTGCACTGAAGAGTCCAGGGATTAACAGAGAGAGGAAGGCCAGCCGGACACACACACATGCACCGGACCGAACACACTCGCTTTCACTTTTACACGCCGGCTGTCTCTTTGTCTTACTGGCTGATAGTAGGGATAAGTGAATAAAGGAAAGTTTTAGGATGTTCAGGCCATCTGAACACAGAGGAGATGAAAACTACATGCTAAAAGTCCGTGTGTTGGAGAGACAGTCCATCATGGGGAAGTCTGTGTTGTTTTTATCATGGAACAGAAGGTTTTAATGTGGCATTAGTTTAGCTCTAGCTCACTCTAATATATTTCACAATTACATTTATCTGGAGTTCCTGTTTTGTTTTGCAGTCACATTGCTCCACATTTCTGTTGTTGGTGTCCTATGTTGGACTTTTCCTAGTCCTCCCAGGTTAAAACATGAGGCAGAGGCTTAAAATAAGTTTTAACAATTTAATTAATTAGATGAATAAAGCATTGCAGAGCTCCGGGTGTCAGAGAACAGCAACACAGACAGTCTGTGTCAGCTGGGCACACACACCCACACCCTCGTCTCTCTTCAGCCCCACCCGGGGCCGCTTCAGTAAGAAAGATCCATCCAGATCAGTTCAATCATCAGTTGCTAGGCAGAACAGCAAATCTGCACAGAAAAAGTTACGCATACACATAACAGAACCTGCAAGAGTGAGCCTTCGCCCCTCCCGTCCGGTATTGTTCCTGTAAATGAGCACGCTCTGAAAGTGCAATTGTAACATTTTGTTGATAATAAGTACAGAGGAGTTAACCTCTCGGTTATCAGTCACACAAAGACACAGCTGTTATGGAGCAAAATTATATGAGGATAATCACATCAGCATAACTTCATGTAATTAGTTAAAAACAGAATTAAACTATTAATGCAAGGATTAGTCTATTAATGCATAGGATGAAGTTAAAATCATCAAACATTCCTTCACCTATGATAATGAAAAAAAAAATAGGTTTGCCTCCATCCAGAGTAAAAACAAACAAAAAAATAAACTTCAATTCTCATGACTGGCTCTTTTGATTGGTCAGATGACCCTTTCCTTTTGTGATTGGTCAGATGGCCCAGTCTGTTGTGATTGGTCTGATGACCCAGTCTCTTGTGATTGATCAGATGACCCTTCTCTACTGTTATTGGTCAGATTACCTTTTTGTGCTGTGATTGGTCAGGTGACCCAGCACTTGGCTGATTGGTCAGAGGAAACTTCTTTGTTATGATTAGTCAGATGGTCCAGCTCTTTTCTGATTGGTCAGATGAAACATCTTTACTATGATTGGTTAGATGACTATGCTATGATTGGTCAGACGACTCTTCTCTTCTGTGATTGACCAGATGACAACTTCAATTCTCATGACTGGCTCTTTTGATTGGTCAGATGACCCTTTCCTTTTGTGATTGATCAGATGACCCAGTCTGTTGTTATTGGTCAGATGACCCAGTCTCCTTTTGATTGGTCAGATGACCCTTACCTTTTGTGATTGGTCAGATGACCCAGTCTGTTGTGATTGGGCAGATGACCCAGTCTCTTTTTAACTGGTCGGATGACCCTTTCACTTCTGTGATTGGTCAGATGTCCCAGTCTGTTGTTATTGGTCAGATGACCCAGTCTCCTTTTGATTGGTCAGATGACCTTTCCCTTTTGTGGTTGGTCAGATGACCCAGTCTCTTTTGATTGGTCAGATGACCCAGTCTCCTTTTAACTGCTCGGATGACCTTTTCATTCTGTGATTGGTCAGATGTCCCAATCTTTTGTGATTGGTCAGATAACCCAGTCTCCTTTTGATTGGTTAAATGACCCTTCCCTTTTGTGATTGGTCAGATGACCCAGTCTGTTGTGATTGCTCAGATGACCCAGTCTCCTTTTAACTGGTCGGATGACCCTTTTATTCTGTGATTGGTCAGATGACCCAATCTTTTGTGATTGGTCAGATGACCCAGTGACCCAGAGATTTCTCCTTTTAACTGGTCGGATGGGTCATCTGACCAATCACAGAAGTGTAAATGTAATTGCTGAAGACTCGTTTCACCAGTTCAGAATTGATTAGGACACAATAAACTCCATTTATCCTGCTCTTTAGTCTTTCAGACATTGCAGTTTTTACATCCACAAACAGCTTCATTACTCTCTGCATGAAAGGAGATAGTTTCCAACATTTTTCTAAATATCTTCTTTTTAGAAAAAAAAACTAACTCAAACATGTTTGAAACAAGTAAAGGGAGAGTAAATGATGACAGAATATTCACTTTGGCTGAACTATCCTTTTAAGTACATTTGTATTTAAGGCAAGTTCATTATAAGTAACTAATTAAATGACCTAAAAATGAACAGTAATCCCTCACTCTACAGTAGAAAAGTAATTTAAATACAGTAACTAATTGCTTTATAGCTAATTACAGCACTTTTTTTGTTTATGATGATGTTGCATCAAATTCACTGTCAAAAAATTTGATTAATCTTTAAGATCCCATGGAATTAAAATACATTTATTAGATGTTAGTATCAGTATTTCTCGTCTGTAGGATATCTATAAACTAGTGCGCACCAAAACAGTGACAAAATTCACCTTTAGGAGATATAAACACTGATATAAACATGTAAAGCTTGTAGTTTGTCTCTTCCGCCTAAATGGATTAGCAGTTTTTATTCACGTCACCTCATACTTCAGAGTCTCATCAACTCTTCTGACCAATCAAATCCTCTCTAGTGTCTGACAGGCCCCGCCCCCCTTCTGGATGCTTCTCATTTGATGTGCTGGAGCTCGAACACTCTCTGGCAGTGCGGTGATGAATGAAAACTCTACTGGCTGTTAAAAAGGGGAGGAGCTACTCAATGCCCCGCCCTCTCTTCATGTTTTGGATTCAGATTACGTCAAAGATTTAATAAAACTGCACATTTCACAGCACTTCACGGCACCTTTAAGATTTTCAAATAGTCTGAAGTAAAGTGAACCCCCAATAAACAGCATAGATGCGGCTCCAGTGTTGAGTTTGTCTAAAGTTGCTTTGCTTCGGTGTTAGACATAAACATAAAGATCTGCGACAGTAATGGGTCATTATGCATTGTAAATGCGTCCACATCGGGCCGGAACGGCAGAAATCTCCTGGTGTGACAGTTCTGGAGATGAAGGACCTGCGGCTGAACGCACCGCGACACAAGCAAGCCTGTTCGGCCCTTAATTAAAACACGCCAGCAGCTGCTGTCTGAAGGTGTGCTGTTCAGAGGGAGTTTGGGGGCTTTGCTGCTTTTACAGATGATTTAGCAGCAGCTGTTGGCTTGTGTAAGTTACTGCCAGAGTAGCGCTGCACGATATTGGGGGGGAAAACTGACATTCAGGGTTGGTAAAATGCTTGAATTATAATCTAGTGTTTTCAAGATGCTTCGATTTTTAATAAATTATTGCCTTCATAATTTGTTACTAAATGGGTCATTTTAAAGAGGACCTATTATGAAAATATCACTTTTATAAAGGGTTTAAACCCTGTTGTGTGGCAGCAGTGTGTGAATATATCCAGTCTCTAATGGTAAAAATGTATTGTTGAGAAAACTTAAAAAATCAGGGCAACTTGATGCAGTAAGAACTTTGAGTTGTCTCAACAACTGTTTTTCAGTTCTCAGTAACAATATTTTGTTCAGCTAACATTCATTCATTCATTTTCTTTTCATCTTAGTCCCTTTATTAATCAGGGGTCGCCACAGTGGAATGAACCGCCAACTTATCCAGCACATGTTTTACACAGCGGATGCCCTTCAAGCTGCAACTCATCACTGGGAAACATCCATACACACTCATTCACACACACACACACTACGGACAATTTAGCCTTCCCAATTCACCTGTACCACATGTCTTTCGCCATCTGTAATCCATAATAATACCTCCTGTACAGCAGTCTCACAACATTCTGTCACTCAGTGACACTCGAATCCCCTGTCAGTAGTGTCTGGTGGCTTTGATTTACCTTTTTACAGTGTCTGCTGTAATGCTAATGTTGTGTGTTTACACAGATGAATAGGGCCACTGTGTAAATGCACAGTACAGTTATGATCTTATTACCACATTATCTGAGTATGATAACATGATATATGCCTTCAGTCAGGGCTTAATTTTTGCCGGAACATGCCGGATCCGGCACCTCTGAAATCTGATCCGGCACCTCATTTTACCGATCCCCCTCCTCAACCGGCCTCCTCCCCTGTCCGCTGTTCACTATCTTTCGTGACTCCCCAACCCTCTTTATATTCGTCTGCGACAACCCCCCGCTGTTCTTCGTCCGACAGCCCACAACACCCGCCCCACCTCTTTTTTTCTTGCATGAGACCATCCTTGAGTAACATGCCAGATCCGTTACCCTGATCCGTTCCGGGACCTCGCACTTTACAAATTAGGTAATGCCTTCAGTGATTCCCTAAAAATAGAACAACTGGAATAACTAGAGCAGTCGCCATCGTCTCAGCTCATATGAAGCATGAGGTCGCGATGACATATGATGACGTGTGCAGGTGTAGTGCTGTCCCATTTCTTAAGGGTAAATTCCGAAGCCCTTCCCCTTCACATTCTGTTTCAAGGGCCAAGGGGAAGGGGTACAAAAATAGATTTGGGATTGGGCCTTATTTTGCCCACTGTACGTGTCTCAATATGTGATTTGCCACACTTGTAAAGTGCTGGAGAAGTTTGAAAATGCACCTGGAAGTGCATGAAAAGTGCTTACATTTGATTTTGGAGAAGGTGTAAGACCCCTGGACATTGTAATATTTAGTTTATCTGCAATATACAGATGAAGTCAAAATGATTCGCCTGCCCGATTGTGAATACTTCCAATCAAAGACACCCAAGTCTGCTCTAAGGGTAAACTTTGCAAGACTCCATAATGTTATGAACTGTAGTGTCTGGTCAACGATAACCCAGTCTCTACATTACAGATCCTGCGATGTGACTATTGCAGATTCACACACTGAGCAATGCTGAAGCGATATATTGAGTTATGCCAGAGCTCTTCTTCTGTGTGTGTTTGTCTTGATTTGGATGCCCAGCGGCAGCACCAGTGTTCAGACACCCGTGGAGACTCATTTACTGTCTTACAGATGACTTACACATTACGCCTTCAGATATTAGCTGTGTTTGGCTTTATTTTCACTTACTGACAACTCAGATTATAATCTCTCCTCCCTGTGCTGCATGTATTACTGCTGTGTTTTATTGAGTGCATGCTCGATGGTGAGGATTCTTCTTAAAAATAAGAGACCGCGTCCACTCCGCTCCACGCTGAATTAGTTTTTTTTATAATCAAATGAATCGATCATGAAATTTGTTGCCAACTATTTTAGTAATTGATTTTTATCGATTTTTATCTTTTTCCGAGCTCACATTCGTCACGTTTTTTATTATTCTCTGCAAGTCATCAATCCTTTATTAATTCAGTGCTACAGCCTAGCACTTCTAATTTAATACCTGAAAGTGTCATAAGTTTAGATGATATCAGAAACCAATAGATCATCAAATATATTAAAAACAGGGACGAAGCGAAGGAAAGGGAAAGTGACAAACTCTTATTAGCAATGTATGAGGTTTTTTTTCAAGGTGGAATGTTAAAGTATATTAGGCTACTCAATTCAATACTATTTAATATTTTTATAGTTTGAATTGTCGGCTGACTAGTACTTCATTTATCACGTGGAATAAAGAGTCGACTACATTACAGGAAAAGTTTTATTCTGTGGAGACAAGAGAACTTAACGAGTTAGTGGAGGCATCTAGTGGCATAGTGTGGATCTGTCCTGACATTGAGGTACAAAGCAGAAACCTATAAAATATTACTTAAGTCACTATTAAACTGATAAACATTTAAACTGACAAAACAAAAAAAAATTACTTAAATTGTGCGGCCAATAACAAATATTTATATAAATAATATTATTTATTTTTTTTTAGAATGATTATTTCTATTATTTAAAAACACACATGCATGTGTATATATATATATATATATATTTATTTATTTATTTTGAAGGGGGGCGGGGTCTCGTCTTCCTTCTTTTTTGTCCTCGGCTGATCACATGCCCGAGTATTTGCCTAGCAGAGAGCAGGGTGATAATAAACAAACCAACAAAAAAACTTGATGTACAGCACTGAAATGAGTGCAATAAAAAATAAATTAAAAAATTAAAAAATTATATATCAATATACATATATATATATATATATATATATATAAAGAAATATAATGTTGTAAATAGACTAATAATACAATCTCTATTGCAGTAGTGAACTAAACAGTACCTCAATAATACTACAATTACACTGGGAAAATCATATTGTGTTTCTTCAGGTTGGAGGTGTGTGTGTGTGTGTGTGTGTGCGTGTGTGTGTGTGTGTGTGTGTGTGTGTGTGTGTGTGTGTGTGTGTGTGTGTGTGTGTGTGTGTGTGTGTGTGTGTGTGTGTGCGCGTGTGTGTGTGTGTGTGTGTGTGTGTGCGTGCATGTTTGTGTTTGTGTTTGTGTGTTTGTGTGTGCGCAGGGTTTCCCTTCACTGCAGATTTATGGGATGGATTTGGGGAACAGTGATGGCAGATGGTGCTGGAAATAAGCGCCACTCCCTCACAGAGACTCTCATCAGGAGAAACCAGTGATAAAACACATCCAGCTTTATTCATTCTGCTGTGTTCCTCTGCAGTCCTGCTCATGTGTGCTTAAACACACTGTACAACAATCGAACGAGCAAATCTAATGTCCAGCAGACGCTCTGAAGGCACCTGTAGCTGAATGAGAGGACTCTTTATTGGGCGACACTGTCACCTCAGTAATTTAAATATATATAATATGTGTATATGTATATGGTAATTGGAACAATCATTTGAATATAATTAGTTTTGTTATATATATATATATATATATATATATATATATATATATATATATATATATATACACACACACACACATGCGCACACTGGCCGGCCACTTTATTAGGTACACCTGTTCAACTGCTTAACACAAATTTCAGCCAATCACATGGCAGCAACTCACTGCATTTAGGCATGTAGACATGGTCAAGACAATCTGCTGCAGGTCAAAGCAAGCTGGATGAGGCAGATTGAGGCGGATGGGCTACAGCAGCAGAAGACCACACCGGGTGCCGCTCCTGTCAGCTAAGAACAGGAAACTGAGGCTACAATTCACACAGGCTCACCAAAACTGGACAATAGATGATTGGAGAAACGTTGCCTGGTCTGATGAGTCTCCATTTCTGCTGACACATTCAGATGCTCGGCTCAGAATTTGGCCTCAACAACATGAAAGCATGGATCCATCCTGCCTTGTATCAGCGGTTCAGGCTGGTGGTGGTGGTGTAATGGTGTGGGGGGGGGGGGGATTTCTTGGCACGCTTTGGGTCCATTAGTACCAATTGAGCATGGTGTCGACGTCACAGCCTACCTGAGTATTGTTGCTGACCATGTCCATCCCTTTATGAGCACAGTGTCTCCATCTTCTGATGGCTACTTCCAGCAGGATAACGCACCATGTCATAAAGCACCAATCATCTCAGACTGGTTTCTTGAACATGACAATGAGTTCACTGTACTCAAATGGCCTCCACAGTCACCAGAGCTCAATTCAATAGAGCAGCTTTGGGATGTGGTGGAACGGGAGATTGGCATCATGGATGTGCAGCCGACAAATCTGCAGCAACTGTGTGATGCTATCATGTCAATATGGAGCAAAATCTCTGAGGAATATTTCCAGTAGCTTGTTGAATCTACACCCCGAAGGATTAAGGCAGTTCTGAATGGTCCAACCCGGTACTAGTAAGGTGTACCTAATAAAGTGGCCGGTGAGTGTAATCACAGAAAACACAAAATATCGTGATGTCAGTTTTTGACACTATTGTGCTGCTCTAGTCATCAGGAAAACAAGGTACACACAGAGAGAATGCATTGCAGGCAGTTTCTTCAGCTCTGGATCAGGAATCATCTCATGAAAGATGAAACGTGGCTCTTTCAGAAGCTGCGACTCTAATGAGAAGGCGGTTTGCGCTCGACTTCAGAGACGGACATGCATAATTGAAGTCCAGAGAGGAGAAACTGCTGCTTCACACTAATCCTCAATCTCAGACGTCCAGCAAGGAAACACTGAGCTATGAAGATTCATTATACCAGTGGAGCTCATGAAGAAGTGGACTGATATCACACACAGCTCATTAACACTGAGCTGGAGAACACACACCTGAGGCTCACCTGCACGCTAGTCTCACATAGTCTGGGAACTTTGGCCACTCTGAATGGTCAAGGACTGCACATGATGCTATTTGACTGACAGGTCAACCAACCAATCACCGTTCGTTTTGTGACGCATCTTGTTAGGGAGTGTTGAAATCTCCTCAGAATAACAGCCCATCGTGCAGCCATGCATCACACACTCACAAACATGTTTAAAATATCCAATATCCTTAGTTTCCACACTTATATGCCTAGCAAGAAGGTCACTGGTTTGAGTCCCAGCTGAGCCAGTTGGTATTTGGTATAAACTCGGTCCTGGAGGGCCGGTGTCCTGCAGATTTTAGGTCTAACTTCCCTTAACACACCTGCAAGGATGTTTCTAGAAAGCCTAGTAAGAGCTTGATTAGCTAGCCCAGGTGTGTCTGATTGGGGTTGGAACTAAACTTTGCAGGACACCGGCCCTCCAGAACCGAGTTTGGACACCCCTGGTATAGACCATTTCAATGTGGTGATGTCATTGGCCCACGAACATTTATTGTTTGTTGTCGATTTGACACGATAGCTCAGTGGTTAGCACTGTTACCTCACAGCAAGAAGGATGCTGGTTCGAGTCTCGGCTGGGTCAGCTGGTGTTTCTGTGTGGAGTTTGCATGTTCTCCCAGTGTTGGTGTGGGTTTTCTCCAGGTGCTCCGGTTTCTCCCACATTCCAAACACATGCGCTATAGGGGAATTGATGAACTAAATTGGACGTAGTGTATGTATGTGAATTAGTGTGTATGGGTGTTTCCCAGTACTGGGTTGCAGCTGGAAGGGAATCCGCTGTGTAAAACATGTGTTGGAATAATTGGCGGTTCATTCCGCTGTGGCGACCCATGATGAATAAAGTGACTAAGCCGAAGGCAAATGAATGAATGTCAAAGGATTTTATATCTGTAAAAAAGGCAATTCAATCATATCTCAACATTAAAGCAGATATCATTATCAATATGTGGACCTTTTTGGATTCTTGAAAGTTATGGAAATTAAAAACATAAAACAGGAAGTACGCTAGGAGCATTGTTATTGTTTACATCCCTTAAAATGGTCTATAGGTAAATTGGGTAAACTAAATTGGCTGTAGTGTATGAGTGTGTGAATGAGTGAGTGTATGGGTGTTTCACAGTGCTGGATTGCAGTTGGAAGGGCATCCGCCGCATAAAATATATACCAAAGTAATTGGCAGTTCATTCCGCTGTGGTGACCCCTGATAAATCATGGACTAAGCTGCAGGATAGTGAGTGAATATTACGTTACAGTGAGAGTTAGGAGTCCAAATTGCGCGTATATGCTGCTTATTACACACACATGGATGCACTGCAGCGCACAAATATCTTTTACATATGATAATCGGAGCTCATCCTCCATGTTCAGTCATAGCCTGTGTTGATTTTTAACGTACATGAGTGCCGTAAAGGTGTCAGAAAGTGGAACCTGGTGTCATTAATGCCGTCTGAGTAATTGAACGTAAACATCCAAGGGTTTTCAAACAAATCGAAAGGCTGATGGCTTTAAATATGCATGTTGAATGGGAAGGTGTAAGTGCTGAGTAACAGGTTAATCTAACTATTCACTACTGTTTTTATCGTATGTAGGTTATGGATAAAATATGGTACTTCTAATAGTTTAATAGGATTTAAATCAACAGAAATCACCCCCCCCACACACTTTTCAAACCAAAGTTACACCCTTGCATGCATGCATACTGTACATTTATGCCTAAATATCATATAAAACATCAGTGTGTTGAGTATATTGTCATGTTTCTGTGCCGTGTTTGTGTGTGTTTGACATTGACTCTGGCTGAGAGTGTGTGTGCGTGACTCAGCACATCTTCATCTGCAGCTCCGGCCAGCGTCCGTCCGTCCTCTCCTTCATCATAGCGAGAGGGAATATTAAAAAAACGCAAACGGAGACAAACGTCTGGCTGAGGTCGACATGATGAAGCGGTGAGGAAGAGTCGTTTGACAGCGGCGGAGCTCAAATAAACACATGCAAACCGGCGAGGTGAAGCGTCGCCACTGAAAAACCTCTGCGTTTGACCTCCAGAACACTTCCATTAGTCACGGGACGCTCTCTGTTTGACCTGTTACAGATGATATTAATGACCTGTGCACTCAAAACAACAGTATAATCTCAACCCTCGGAGCACATTCAGCTTTGTTTTGGCTTGGAAAAGAATTCTAAATAAAAATGCGTATGAATGCATTTTGGACAGGACGGTGGCTCAGTGGTTAGCACTGTGGTCTCACTGCAAGAAGGTCACTGGTTCGAGTCCCATCTGGGCCAGTTTTCAGCATTTCTGTGTGGAGTTTGCATGTTCTCCCCGTGTTGGTGTGGGTTTCCTCCATGTGCTCCGGTTTCCCCCACAGTCCAAACACATGCGCTATAGGGGAATTGGGTAAACAACATTGTATGTGTGTGTGTGTGTGTGTATGTGAATGCGAGAGTGTGTGGGTCCAGATTTGCAAAGCTTCATTCCCTTAATAAAACTGTATATGAATGCATTTATTAGTAAGTGAATGAAGCTTTGCAAATGCTTTTAGACCGTCATAATACACAAGATTCATTCATTCATGTGTTTGTTATTTTTATTAATTCATAAATTTATGAGAATGTTGTTGTTTTCATTCATTCATTCATTCTTTCTTTCATCTATTTATTCATCCATTAATTCATTCATCCATTCATTCATTCATCTATCTATTCATTCTTTCATCCATTCATCATTCATTCATTTTTCATCCATTCATTCATCTATTCATTCATCCATTAATTCGTCCATCCATCCATTCATTCATTCAATTATTCATTCTTTCATCTATTCATCATTCATTCATTTTTCATCCATTAATTCATCCATTCATTCATTTATTCATTCATTCATTCATCTATTCATCCATTCATTCATTTATTTTCAGATTGTTTTTGTTTGTTCATTGAATTATTCATTAATTTTATGGCTTTGTATTCATTAATTAATCTTTCAGATTTTTTACAAAATTAGTTTAATTATTCATTATTTTTTAACATTTTGTAAATATATATTTTTCACTCACTCACTGTTTTTTTGTAAAGCAATGCATTCATTCATTTTCCTTTGGCTTAGTCCCTTTATTCATCAGGGGTCGCCACAGCAGAATGAACCGCCAAATATTCTAGCATTTGTTTAACACAGCAGATGCCGTTCCAGCTGCATCCCAGTACTGGAAAACACCCATACACTCTCATATGCACACATTCATACACTACCGCTAGTTTAGTTGATCAATTCCCCTATAGCACATGTGTTTAAACTGTGGGGGAAACCGGAGCACCCGGAGGAAGCCCATGCCAACACGAGGAGAACATGCAAACTCCACACAGAAATGACAACTGACCCAGCCGAGACTCAAACCAGTGACCTTCTTGTCGCCTAAAGCAATACAATCATTTAATAAATATTAAGTTAAATATTAAGTTAGCTCAATAATTAAGCAGCTGGTGGTTCATGCTGCAGTGGCGACCTCTGTTAAATCAGGGACTAAGCCAAAGGAAAATGAATGGATGAATAATTAACCTGGGTAAATAACCTTTCATTGACTAGTGTGCATTGACTACACAACTATTTGAATATCTGTAATCTGTGGATTGAAATAATCTAAATATTAAGACCTTTACAATTAAATGTAGTAGGAAATGTACATGAAGCATTGTCTTAACTTAATAACCGAATGATTTTTGGCACCTGTGTATCTTGAGACTTGGTTTTCCGCTCCAGGGTCACATTTGTATCGCAGAAAACACAAATATTGCAATGTCAGTTTTTCCAATATGGTGCAGCCCTATTGGGAGTGTTCCCATCAGTCTTCCTACTGCTCCATAATCTCATAATCATAAGTTTCGCTCCCTGTCCTTTGTTTCTTCAATATAAAGACATCTCAGTGTCAGAGGCTGGATCTTAGGCGTGTGTCCGGCGCGAGGTCACTGTTAAAGCTGATGAATAACTCTGACTGAGATGAAGGGCAGAGTGCCGCTCCTCCGCTAATCTGCATGGCATTTATCAGCAGGACGGCCTAATGGGGATGTCAGCGAGACAGAGACCAAGAGCTGCGCAAAGATTACTGATCTCTCCAAACCAGCCTCTTTAATCTGAGCAGCGCTGATCATATTACAGTGACAGCCATGACCACTACTGCGGTCTGTACTGTGACTGGAAGGGCATCCGCTGGATAAAACATATGCTAGAGTAATTGCCGGTTCATTCCACTGTGGCAACCCCTGATAAATCAGGAACTGAGTCGAAGGATAGGAGTGAGTGTTGCCAGACAGTGACAGTTAAGAGTGTTTTGGTGTTAAAAGGGTCCAAAATGCATGCACTTGTTGCTTATTACACACACATGGATGCACAGCAGCACACAAATATCTTTTAAATATGATAATCGGAGATCATCCTTCATGTTCAGTCATAGCCTGTGTTTATTTTTAATGTACGTGAGTGCTGTAAAGGTGTCAGAAAGTCTAACCTGGTGTCGTAATATCAGTCTGCTATTGCTAAACTAATGCGGTTGCTGTCTGGTTATTTAAAGATCCAGATCATCAAGAGTTAACGTCAGCCTGAGCCACGTTTCCATCCTAACGGGAAGCCAATTATTTTGAAGTTTGTAAATTCAGAACAATTGCATTATAATTATAAATGTGAGTTACGGCAAGTTGGGTTCTCACCGAATGCAGAGGACAGCATCACTTGCTCCAGTTTACTCACAGGATGTTTTTCCCCTCATGCAAATGTTCTGTTATTGTTTATACTTGCATGGTAGATTTCAAGTTAATCACGTGATTCATTATTAATCAATTAATTGAAGGAATAATTCGCCTCTGTTTGTGCATTTGCATTGATGTTGTATGTTATTTGCAAGCAACCAAAAGTAAACAAGACAAGCACAATGGTGTTGCATGGGAGTAATGATCGCTTTGTATTAATTTATTTAACAAATGCAAAATTAGAACAGCTGCAAGCTCCTTTCACACAGGGATACTGGTAAATATCTGGAAAATTCCCGCATCCACTTCACCTATCAATTCAAAATATCGCTGTTCACACAGGCAAGGATGTTCTGGAATGTTTCCGGGAAGAGCATTCACACATCCATTCCAAAATACAGGTAAATTCTGACATCATTAGCCAGAACTGAGCTCTAAACGGCTGCGCTTGTATTTATAAACATAGAAGGGGACGGGCTTTTGTTGATGGTTTTCATTTTATTTAAAGCTTTAACATTCATGCTGCTGCTTTTGTCCCAGAAACATCCAAAGGCAGAAGCGTGAACCTCAGCTAAAGCTTTACACATTTGACTGCATTACAAATTCTGTGGATGGATGAGTGTTGTGAACAACTTCAATGAAAACATGGAGGAACACGTTTGCATGACGGGATGTATGTCATATGAAGCTCCCCGAAGCACTTCTTCACGTGTACACGCATCAAGCATCTGAAGCAGAGCTTGATGGTAAACAGACAGAGGTTTATCATAAGCATTTTATGGCATTAAGAAGGAACATAGAAACGTTATCTGACTATCAACTAGCAGATAAATGTGTCTGGAAAAATATGCAAAGGCTTTTAGTTTCATAAACAGTGATGTGAACGTGTCTGAGTGTTCTGATTGGCTGGAGTAGACGTCCCACGTCAGTGTGTTCTAAGCGTGAACGCGCTCTTTCTGGCAATTTTCCTTCTTCGTTCACACAGAGCAGCATTTCAGCAAACTACCGCTAATGTTACAACTTCTCTTTCTGTGAAATTGCCTTAAAAACTTACTGGTGTTCACATATGATGCCTTCTGGAAAATTGCTGTTAATTTTTCGGAAGAGTCTGTATGTGTGAAAGGGGCGAATATTACACATGCAATTTCCATCAAGTTGTTAAGCTGGGTTCTCACCTAATGCAGAGCACAGCGTCACTTGCTCCAGTTTACTCACAGGATGTTTTCCCCTGTTATTGTTTACACCTGTGTGGTAGATTTCAAATTAATCACTTGATTAATTAACAATTAATAGCAGCAATAATTCACCTCTGTTCGCGCATTTGTATTGACTGTGCGTGCAATTTGCAAGCATGAATTCTTAATTCCACGTTTTGTGTGAACCTAGAATTAGAGAGGCTAACTGTAGTATTGGTAGCCTGGCAACTAACAGTAAACAAAGCAAGCATAATGGAGTGAAATGGGAGTAATGTTTTATAAATATTTAGTAAATCTATAGACCATTTCAATGTGGTCATGCCATTGGCCCATGAACATGTCCTGATTGTGTGTGTGTGTGTGTGTGTGTGTGTGTGTGTGTGTGTGTGTGTGTGTAATCAAGGGCAGCATGGTGGCTCAGTGGTTAGCACTCACAACAAGAAGATCACTGGTTCGAGTCCAGGCTGGTTCAGTTAGTGTTTCTGTGTGGAGTTTGCATGTTCTCCCCGTGTTGGTGTGGGTTTCCTCCGGGTGCTCTGGTTTCCCTCACAATCCAAACACGTGCTATAGGGGAACTGATGAACTAAATTGGCTGTAGTGTGTGAATGTGTGAGAGAATGAGTGTGTATGAGTGTTTCCAAGTACTGGGTTGCAGCTGGAAGGGCATCCTCTGTGTAAAACATGCTGGAATAGTTGGTGGTTCATTCCGCTGTGGTGACCCCTGATACATAATGGACTAAGCTGATGGAAAGTAAATGAATGAATGTGTGTAAACCACAGAACGAAAATCAAACAGGTTTGAGAGGTGAGTAAATGTTGACAGAATTTTATTGTGAACTTACGGTTGGCGAGTATAAATCAACACGAGAATAAAAGTAGTGTTTTTATTTTGTTGCTTTGTCATTTTTGTTGTTTTCCCCATTTGGATTTCCCATTTAGCATTTCTATTTCTTCGAGGACAATCTCTGAGAGACACACAAAGGAAAGAGAAGTGTTAAGAGAATGTGGAGAGCCGAGATTACCAGACTGATAACGAAAGCTCCAGCAGATTCACATCACACCGATAGCAAAAGATGTCATTTCAATGCAAATATCTGCAAGAACACAACAGAATCTCCTGTATATCACACAATCCTTCCTTTTCAAGCCATACTATATTCTTTTATTCTGCTTGCTTGTGCATTTAATGGCTCCCCAGACTTGTTGAGGAATAAACATGCCTGTACCAACGTTTCTTCAAAACTACGAAAAATAAAGTAAAAATTAATAATCAATCACAGGCTTTACCATGTTTGACTTGAATCAAGTTTGACAATGGTGCACGTGTTTGACAATAATGTATTTTTACTTAAAGGTGCAGTATTTTACTTAAAGCTCAGTAATGGACATTTTTAAAATTCCATTACCGATTGGTATCGAAGTCGATTATTTTTACAACCCCAGAGTATGTGCACACAATTTGGTGGTTAGTAATGGACATTTTTTTATTTCGCTTTTAATTAGTACTGAAATTGATCATTTTGACAGCTAGAATACATGCTTACCTGTTCATTGTTACTAATAGACATTTATAAATCTTCAGTACTGATTGATACCAACATTGATACTTTTGACAACACTAATGTGCACATGCATTGATTTTTGTTAGTAATAACTTGACTTCTAGTTGATCATTTGGAAAAGTGGCAGAAGGTCAATTTTTTCTGCTGAATCATCTGTTGATCTGCATCCCAATCATCACCAATACTGCAGAAGACCTACTGGAACCCACATGGAGCCAAGATTCAGTATGGGGGCGTGCGAGAGATCTGCAGAGTGGATGATCAACATCAACAGCCTGAGGTATCAAGACATTTGTGCTGCCCATTACATTACAAACCACAGGAGAGGGTGAATTCTCCAGCAGGATAGCGCTCCTTCTCATACTTCAGCCTCCACATCAAAGCTCCTGAAAACAACGAAGGTCAAAAAGCTGCAGGATTGGCCAACCCAGTCACCATACATGAACATTATTGAGCATGTCAGGGGTATTATGGAGGAGGAGGCGTTGAAGATGAACACAAAGACTCTTGATGAACTCTGGGAGTCCTGCAAGAAGGCTTTCTTCACCATTCCAGATGACTTTATTAATCAGTGATTTGAGTCATTGCAGAGATGTATGGATGCAGTCCTCCAAGCTCATGATGGAGTCAGACACAATATTCATTCTGTTTCCACTGCAGCATGAGCACATATTCTATACTGGACATTATTGAAGGTTCAGTGACCAGACTTCTGTCTAAGCAGAGTCAGACCTTACTGTCCTAATCAAATCATTCATAATTAAGACATGATCAGATTATATTGTGCTCAAATAAGCGTAATCTAGAGGCCTTTACCTTTCATTTAAGACACTTCTGATACCAAATGATCAACTAGAAGTCCAGTTATTATTTGCTGTTCCTAAAACTTGGATAGGCCACAAGACGTTTGTCAGGTCGTGTAAATTAGGTATATTATATATAATATTATATACACTTTTGACAACTCTAATGTTCATTCTTTTAAAACCAATCCACAATCTTGCTCCTCCACACCTTGCTGATCTTGTTCATATCGCCACACCTTCTCCAACACTCAGGTCTTCTTCTTCCATTCACCTCACTGTTCCCTCTGTCCGCCTTGTCACCATGGGGAACAGAGCCTTCAGCCACTCTGCTCCTCAGCTTTGGAATTGACTTCCTCCTGATCTCCGTAATTTAGACTCTCTTTCACAATTTAAATCCAAACTCAAAACACATCTGTTTAGAACAGCTTATTCTCTTTAACCCGACTGCATTTTTTAAAAAAGTTTGTATTGTATTTTATTGATTTTATTGTGTTTTTATTTGAACTGATTGTTCTAGCTGTTCTGTACGGTGACCTTGAGTGTCATGAAAGGTGCCTTAAATAAATTGCATTGTTATTATTATTCTCAATAATGGATCATTTTAAACACTTCAGTATTGGTACCAAAATTGATTACTTTTGACAACCCTAATGTGCATGCATTAATTTTCATTGATAGTAATGCACATTTATATATTTTCAGTACTGATTATTTGGACAATCCTAATGTGCATGCAATTATTTTTGCAACGCCAGTGTACACGCAACCGTTTTGAACCTGCACAGTGAAAACTCTCCAGCATGACTCTACAGTGCTGCTTTTTCTCCTAGCATGTACAGTCTCCTCTCTCTCTCTCTCGTCCTTTATTTTCATCCACTTTACTGCTTTGCAGGGATACAGATGGTTGCGATAGCAGTCACATTTGGGTTGCTGAAGCCCTGATCGTATGCCAAGCGGCGCGACAACCCCATTAATCTCCCTTATCAGCGTGGCAGAGCGAGTGAAGTGCGTGTACTGTGCGTTTGCATGGACATCCCCTCGGCTTCTGCACTATTGTATTTCTCTCACTGCGCTTTCTGCTGCCCTTAAACCAGCGGCTTGATGATTCTGTAATTTGTGTCACGCGATAAAAAGCTAATTAACTCATAGAAGACGTGCTTTCTGCATGCTAACAGGCCAATGACCTTGATAAGATCTGTGCGTGCTGATTTTTTCAAATTCGTCTCTGGACTCATGCGTGTTCTTCTTCCAGCATTGACGCGGTGCGAGGAGCCAATGATTAATGGCGATGAGCTCTGCAGGATGTGAGAAGATAAAGAAGAGAGATAAAGAAAGCCTTGAGCTGTTATTGTCCAACCAGTGCTTGTTGAGGACAAGAAATTATAAGGAAGACTTGTAAAGTCTGAGCTGCTGATGCTGATCAATAAATACAGCAGGAAAAAAACACACTGAAATCAGAACAGCTGAATCACTGCAACTGACTGTCTATCTTTCTGTCAATCACTCATACATTTACTCACTCATTCATTCATTCACTCATCCATTCATTTACTGATACAATCACTCATTCCTTCACTCATTCTGTCTGTATCTATCTATCTCTGTCTGTCTGTCTGACTGACTATCTACATGGCTCTGTCAGTCTGCCTGTCTGTCATAAATCCATTCCTCATTCATTCATTCATTCATTCATTCATTCATTCATTCATTCATTCATTTATTCATTCACTCATCCATTCATTTACTGATACATTCACTCGTTCATTCACTCATTCTGTCTGTATCTATCTCTGTCTGATTGACTATCTACATGGCTCTTTCAGTCTGCCTGTCTGTCATAAATCCATTCCTCATTCATTCATTCAATCACTCATGCATTTATTCATTCATTCATTTACACATTCTGTCTGTATATATATATATATATATATATATATATATATATATATATATATATATATATATATATATATATATATATATATATATATATATATATATATCTTTCTGTCATTCATTCATTCACTCGTACATGTACTCATTCATTCACTCATCCATTCATTCATTTGCTCATTCATTCACTCACACATTTACTCATTCACTCATTCATTCAATCACTCATACATTTACTCATTCATTCACTCATCCATTAATTCATTCACTTATTCACTCATTCATGCATTCATTCATCCACTTGTACATTTGCTCATTCTGTCTGTATGTATCTATCTGTCATTAATTCACTCGTTCATTCACTTGTACATTTACTCATTTATTCATTAATTTGTTCATTCATTCACTCATACATTTATTCATTCACTCATTCATTCAATCAATCGTACATTTACTCATTCATTCATTAATTCATTCACTCATACATTTACTCATTGTTTGTCTGCATCTGCCTGTCATTAATTAATTCATTCACTTGTACATTTACTCATTCATTCATTCACTCACTCATTCTTTCATTAATTTATTTATTCATTCCCTTATATATTTACTTATTCACTCATTCACTCAAGCATTTACTCATTCATTCATTCTCTCATACATTTACTCATTCATTCACTCACTCACTCATCCATTCATTCACTCACTTATTCATTTACTCATTCACTCATTCATTCACTCCTACATTTGCTCATTAACTCATCCGTTTAATAATTTTCTCATTCATTCATGCACTCATACATTTACTCATTCACTCACTCATACATTTACTCATTCACTCATTCATTCACTCATACATTTACTCATTCACTCATCCATTCATTCATTAATTTACTCATTCATTCATTCTGTTGCTCATTCATTCACTCATTCAATCATTTACTCATACATTCACTTATCCATTCATAATTTCACTCATTAATTCACTCATACATTTACTCATTCATTCATTCACTCATACATTTACTCATTCATTCACTCATCCATTAATTCACTTGCTTATTTATTCACTCATTAATTTATTCACTCATACATTTACTCGTTCACTCATCCATTCATTAATTTACCCATTCATTCATTCATTCTGTTACTCATTCATTCACTCATTCAATTATT
This sequence comes from Danio aesculapii, assembly GCF_903798145.1. Taxonomy (NCBI): domain Eukaryota; kingdom Metazoa; phylum Chordata; class Actinopteri; order Cypriniformes; family Danionidae; genus Danio; species Danio aesculapii. The sequence continues at coordinate 22,540,763 of NC_079452.1, forward strand.
TACTTATACATTCACTCATCCATTCATTCACTCGCTTATTCATTCATTCACTCACTCATTTACTCATCCATTCATGAATTCACTCACTTATTTATTCACTCATTCAATCATGCATTCATTCATTCACTCATCCATTCATGAATTCACTCATTCATTCACTCATATGTTTACTTATTTATTCATTCACTCGTTTATTCATGCATCTATTCATTCACTCATTTATTAATTAATTAATTCATTCATCCATTCATTAATTTACCCATTCATTCACTCATTCATTCATTTTCTCAGTCGTTAATTATAAGCATTTTATTAGATGTATCTTATAATAGATCAACACTACATTAAACTATATTAACCAGTGGTTGTATGTATGCATATATACACATGTAAACTCCAGGCCTACTCAAACGTTGCATTTTATTTCCTTGCATTTTTTGTAGAAATTTGTAACATGACATTATCACTCAGTCTTTCCTATGTGTGTTGTTTAATTCTTATTGTGTGTGTGTGTGTGTGTGTGTGTGCGTGAGTGTGTGTGTGTGCGTGTGCATGTGTGTGTGTGTGTGCCTATATAGAGCAGATTGAGATCTCATGCTCAGCAGGTCAGTAGTAATTAGTGGATCTTCTGTGTTGCGTAAGAATCATTACAACCCAACGATTTTTAGTTCCTCGAAGAGTCCGTCAAACCCACAGAGGCCAATGGAGCTTCACACACAACAGATTTCCTGGGATACTTTTGTTTTAGCTGGATATATATGGGGATTGTGCTGTCCTTGCAGGAAATATATCTCTGTCTGTGATTTTCTGCCGTCTGCTTTAGCGCCCGCAGCTGAGTTTGCAGAGGAAGAGCGCGGATAAAGGCCCATTTGTTTTAGTTAGTTTGTGCTCAGGACAGCCCAAACCCAAATAGCTTTTCAGGTATTTCTCGGCGGCGGGTTTGTTTACTGTGAGCCGGCTGGTGAATGATGCTCTTTTTCAGCACACATGCACAGAGAAGATGCTGGAGAAATGAGAGGAACCATTCCTGCTCCGCTGTGCTGTTTCTGTCTATGAGGCCGCTGATACACACACACACACACACACACACGCACACACACACACACACACACACACACATTTATTCATTCATTCAGGGCTATCAATACACCACATCTATATATAAGATTATTTATTTATTTAGTTTGTTGTTGTTTTTTGTTGGTTTGTTTGTTTGATTTATTGAACAAACAATTAAAAAAATACATTTGAAATATTTCTGCATTTTTTCTGACTATTTTTATATATTTTGTCAAAACACGTTGAAATTTTATTACATTTGCATATTTTTTATTTAAAATTGTTTATTTCACAAGCAAATTGTTTAAAAAAAATTTGGAAATTAAATATTTTTTATTCTATTTTTGTAGGAATTTTTGTATATTTTTATATATTTTGACAAATCCACATTAAAAATCTCATTAGTTTTATGCACTGTTTATTTGTGTAATTTCACTTATTTATTTAATTTGCTTGTTTGAGTTATTAAACAAACAAATTAAATTAAATTACATTTAATCAAATTTAAAAGCCATTTTAATTTTTTTCTGAGTTTTATATATTTAGTCAAAAACACATGAAAATCTCATTAGTTTTGCGTAGTGTTTATATAAATTTATTCATTTAACAAAAAAAAGCATTTAAAAATGCATCGAATCTCAGTCATTTTTGAATGTGATTCTTTTATTTTCTCAGGATTTTTTATATACTTGACAAAAACACATACAATTAGTTTTGCACGCTGTTTTTATTTATTTATTTATTTATTTATTTATTTATTTATTTAATAAACATCTTAAAATACTTAAATATACTTAAAATACTCAAAAATACTTAGAATTTCAGCATTGTATTGTACTTTTAAAAAATATTTTCTCATAATTTATATATTTAAAACACATGAAAATCTCATTATTTATCTATCTATCTATCTATCTATCTATCTATCTATCTATCTGTCTGTCTGTCTGTCTGTCTGTCTGTCTGTCTGTCTGTCTGTCTGTCTGTCTGTCTGTCTGTCTGTCTGTCTGTCTGTCTGTCTGTCCGTCCGTCCGTCCGTCTGCCTGTCTATATAATTATAAACCATTTAAATTTGAAAAAATTCATTGAATTTGAATTAATTTGATTCAGCATCTACATTTAATAATGTTAAAGAGGTTTAATGTGTATTTATTAGATTATAAACCTCACCATTTCACTGGAGTGCAGTGAGTGCACTATTCTGTGCTTCTGAATGGCTGTACTTACATTTCTGTGGTGTTTCGTCTGGTGCAAACAGCCAAATTGCTCATCACTGCGTATCTCATCATGATCATCGTGTTGTTAGGACACGCAATTACAATATAACCTGCTCACCTAATGTTTACGCTCCTAATATTTATATTATTTGCTAATTAATAACCTCATGTGGAACTCTGAATCTGTGTCTCATTTCAGAGTGTGCTACTGTCCACGGGAGGTCACATTTCAGTCACGGATGCATGCTTTCTGAGCCTTCCTGACTGAATCAATGAATGAAATACACTGTTTTCCACCAAGGCAACCCGGAGTGCTGAAATATAATTGGCTAAACTGGCATTGGGTGAGTTAAAGGTACCAAAACAAAGACAGACGCTCCGGCTCGGAAAACCCATTTTCAAAGCTGAATATCTGACTTCAGCATTGTTTTTCAGATAAAGAATGTTCACTGAGCATGTTTCTGAATATCTGCACACATATCACGGTGTTTTGATGATGCAGAAGAGTCAAAAGCTTACAGACAGCATCTTTATGTAATTTAAATGAATTAAATCTGAATCATGGTGTGCATAAACAACATTTGTGTGAGCTTGTGCATGATTTTGTCTTATAACCACTGATCTCTGTTCAGTCTATAAACAGATGCTGCTCTTGGCTTCGTCTCATTATGAAAATGAAGGAAATTATGCAAACAGCTTCATTTCTACATGCTAACTACACGAGAGGAGTTTCAGCTCCTGATCTCAGACCAGTGATCGGTGAGATTCACATCTCATGTGCATACACACAAACACGCACACTCTTACTCACATGCTCACACACACAAACGTACTCTCACTCACGTGCACACACACAAACAGAGATACTAACTCACTTGCTTGCACATACACACATACAAACATACTCACACACACACACATATGCATGCACACACTTTTTTAAAAACGCTTCTGTTTGAATGTGAAATCACACACACACACACACACACACACACACACACACACACACACACACACACACATATGCATGCACACACTTTTTAGAAAATGCTCTAGTTTGAATGAACACACACACACACACATTAATCATGCCATGCATTACAACTCCACAGAGAGAACGTGAGCCACAACTACAGTGTGTTTGTCTCCCACTCACTCGCTCTCCAAATAATATTGATACAGACTTGATGAAGTGCTTCTGTCAGAAGGCATTACCCTCCTCGCCGTTACCACACTATAAATCACTTACACACCTTCTACAGTGTGCATGGCTAACGCTACAGACTGATCAGCGCATGCAAACACTGCAGTCATTTCAAATAGAAGAAGGTCGCTGGTTCAAGTCCCGGCTAGGTCAGTTGGTGTTTCAGTGTGGAGTTTGCATGTTCTCCCCGTGTTGGCGTGCGTTTCCTCCGGGTGCTCCAGTTTCCCCCACAGTCCAAACACATGCGCTATAGGGGAATTGGTGAGTTACATTGGCCGTAGTGTGTCAGTGTGAATTCAAGTGTGTATGGGTGTTTCCCAGTGTTAAATTGCGGCTGGAAGGGCATCCGCTGCTCTAAACATATGCTGGATAAGTTGGCGGTTCCTTCTACTGTGGCAACCCCAGATTAATAAAGGAACTAAGCCGAAAATGAAGTGAATGATTGAATGAAAAACTGTACACTAACCGGCCACTTTATTAGGTACAGCTTACTAGTACCGGGTTGGACCCCCTTTTGCCATCAGAACTACCTTAATCCTTCGTGGCGTAGATCCAACAAGGGACTTGAAATATTCCTTTTTTTTTCTCCATATTGACATGATAGCATCACACAGTTGCTGCAGATTTGTCGGCTGCACATCCCTGATGCCAATCTACCATTCCACCACATCCCAAAGGGGCTCTACTGGATTGAGCTCTGGTGACTGTGGAGGCCATTTTAGTACAGTGGCACCCAGTGTGGTCTTCTGCTGCTGTAGCCCATCCGCCTCAAGGTTGGACGTGTTGTGTGTTCAGAGATGCTCTTCTGCAGACCTCGGTTGTAACGAGTGCTTACTTGAGTTACTGTTGCCTTTCTATCAGCTGGAACCAGTCTGGCCATTCTCCTCTGACCTCTGGCATCAACAAGGCATTTGCGCCCACAGAACTGCCGCTCACTGGATATTTCCTCTTTGTCGGACCATTCTCTGTAAACCCTAGAGATGGTTGTGCATGAAAATCCCAGTAGATCAGCAGTTTCTGAAATACTCAGAGCAGCCCATCTGGCAGCAACAACCATGCCACGTTCAAAGTCACTTAAATCCCCTTTCCTCTACATTCTGATGCTCGCTTTGACCTGCAGCAGATCGTCTTGACCATGTCTACATGCCTAAATGCAGTGAGCTGCTGCCATGTGATTGGCTGATTAGAAATTTGCATTAGCGAGCAGTTGGACAGGTGTACCTAATAAAGTGGCCGGTGAGTATATATATCTACATTCAGGACAGAACTGTCAATCAAATTCTGACTAGCCAATCAGAGTAAACTGATGTTAATCCCGCCCCCATGAGAAGTCTGTGCCAAAATAAGGAATGAAAGTTTGCTAAATGTAAGCAAAACACACAAAAAAATCTCCTGATTATTTGTAAAAACTAATTTTATTTATTATATATAAAAATGTAACTATAAACAAAGAGCAAAACATATTGGCAGAGCATGTTATATATATGTTTTATTTTAAAAAAAATTGTTTTGTTCTCTTGTTACTGTGTTTTTTTAGTTGTTTATGCTTGTTCATATACTTTTTATGTGCATTTTTTAATTTATGTACATCTTGGCATTTCCGTTAATCATATTTTATATGATATTGCAAAATGTGCATAAAAACAGGTGGATTGAAGCATACTGAATTAAGTTGATACTGAATTGCAAAGCTGATTTGTTAGTGTGTACACAGAATATGATCAGAGATGCATGTGAATGTGCATTTGATTAAGTCAGCGAGTTGAATCAGTGTATTTGATCGTCACACACTCCTGAAAAACTGCTGAGGACTCGCGTTTCCGCTCGAGGGCTCACTGTTAATCTAAACCCTGATAAAACCAATCATAAAATCATATAAAGTGAAATTAAAAAGCTGCCTAATTTATAGATTATATACATAGCAATCGTGGATAAATTAACATTGGCACTGGAGCCCAATCTAATTTAACACATGGTCAGATTAGTTTGAGTAGTGGAGCAAAACCATCTCGCTTTTACCAGATGAGAAGCTACAGCAAACATTAGAAGTGTTTAATGAAGCATCAGAGAGCACGGAGAGTGTTTGCCGTGGTACAGTACTCTGTTAATAGAATATACATCGTTTTAGGAGATGTTTGAAATTCATTTTACATTGTCATTCATTCCTAATAGTTCTCAAACTGATCAGGGATGTGTTTCTTGCTAACAATGTAGACTGGTTTTTTAAAGGGACAGTTCACCCCAAAATTAATATTCAGTCATCATTTATAAACCTTTTAAAATAGCTTCCTTTAGGTTTAGCCTGCCTGATCTCACGAGAAAACCTAAGTATTGTACGTTTTGTCAGTTTAGTGGCTAATTCGTACGAATTCGTATGAGTTCAGTCGTACGAAATTGTACGATTTTAAAAAGGAGGCGTGGCACCTAACCCCACCCCTAAACCCAACCGTCATTGGAGGATGAGCAAATCGTACTATATTGTACGAATTAGATCGTACGAATTCGTACGAATTAGCCACTAAATCAAAAAGTTACGAATTGCCGTGAGATTGTGTTGGTTTAGCAGAAATGGAAATGGCAAATGTTTAGAATCACTTACAAATAGTAAGAGAATTTTCATTTTTTGGGTGAACTATCCCTTTAAATCAGGGGTGCCCAGACTTTTTCTTATGACGAGCCAAAAACCAAACCTGATTGAAGGCCGTGGGCCAAAGGTAAATTAAATATACCAAACTGTATAAAACCAAAGTTTTCATGAGTGTTTATTTCCTAATTTTATAACTAATTAAGTATATTTGAAAAAAGTATAATGCATATAATGTGTATATATAAAGTATAATACAGTAAAAACATAAATATATGACTGATTTCATGCGGCCGCCATTTTAAAAGCGAAATCGAGGCTGCGGTGGGAAGAAACCCGGAAGTATCACCTGAAGTCACAAAGGAATGTTGTGTACCTGGCTGTATATCTTATCAGAGAAGAGAAAATGACTCAAATTTATCATTTCACAGCCTTCACGGCCGTTCTGAATGGATAGTGAAAATATAAAGGGATATCAGAGCTCATTTTCAGCTAAGTTAAGGGAATTGGCACTAGTTAGCTAACGTATTCTTTCCCAAAAACATGTTTAGATGCCATTTATCAAGCTCAAGTTAATGAACTGATTCTTTCACTGTATTAGACATGTTACGATACTGAATTTCAGCACCAATCGGTACTGAGATTAAAAAAAACTAAAGAAAACATCCATTTCCAGCTAGCATTTAAGCACAGTTGAGAGCGTTCTTAAACAGATGAGCGATCCGCTGATGACTCGACTGGTCTTCGCTGCTTTAAAACGTGCATCCATACATCTCTGCAATGACTCAAATCACTGATTAATAAAGTCATCTGGAATGGTGAAGAAAGCCTTCCTGCAGGACTCCCAGAGTTCATCAAGAGTCTTTGTGTTCATCTTCAACGCCTCCTCCCTTCATCTTACCCCAGACGTGCTCAATAATGTTCATGTCTGGTGACTGGGCAGGCCAATCCTGGAGCACCTTGACCTTCTTTGCTTTCAGGAGCTTTGATGTGGAGGCTGAAGTATGAGAAGGAGCGCTATCCTGCTGGAGAATTGTCCCTCTCCTGTGGTTTGTAATGTAATGGGCAGCACAAATGTCTTGATACCTCAGGCTGTTGATGTTGATCATCCACTCTGCAGATCTGTACTCAAAAACAGGATTGCATGAATCACTTTTCAACAAGATAATACTTTGCATATTTCTAGTACAGTATTTCTAATTCATTTAATAAAATGCTGCATGTTTCTATAAAACATTTGAACAATATTATAATATTAATATAATATCATCAGTACAGTTGTATTGTAGCATTTCTAATATTGTTTATTTATTAAAATGCTGCATGTTTCCATAGTATTGTAAACTGCGCAAAGATCAATGTGAATTTATCATTTCTCTAAGCATTCAGTCTGTCTGGTATTATAAAACAAATCCTCATTTGATCAATCTCAGTCATGAGTGTACATCAAATTATTAATTCATTAATATTTGAAAGCAATGTTGAATGACTTATTTAAAGTGTGTGAATGTGGCCTTATAAATAATAGAGCCCACATCTGGATTTTGAGGAACTCAGTGAAGTGTAAAATGTGAACCCAGATGTGTTTGACATCTGCTCTGCTGCATGACTTCATTCACTCATTGCCTTTAATGGCAGATGATTCCAGTAGGAGGAAATCTGGAGATCTTCAAAAGAGGATTCCCATATTAATAATAAAAACAAATAATAAAAAGAGCAAGCATCTTCTGTTCAGTGCTGTCTGTGCTGCTCTTTCCTTTAGTTGGTCATACAGACCTACATTTAGTGTGAACATACACACACTGAACATTCACACTGATTACACACACATACATTAACCATATACACATTCTACTAATCTACATTTTTGTGTGAATTACATATATGTTACTTAGGGTTCATTTGTTGTACATTTCATTGGTTAATCAGATAAAAGTAGTTACTATTTAAAATTTACTAGCGGGCGCTGTTTAGTGTTTTGGCGAATCAGTTATGAATTAATTACAGTTCTTCTGACATACGTTTCAAATCCACTAGAGGGCGCTGTTTACAGTTTTATCAAATACATTGCTTACCTTACATTTTTTGTATGTTCCAGATGACAAATCCACTAGAGGGCGCTGTCAATATTTTTGGCGAATCAGTTATAAGTTAATTACAGTTCTTCTAACATACGTTTCAAATCCACTAGAGGGCGGTGTTTAAATTTTTGGCGAATCAGATTAGTTACAGTTCGTCTGACATATGTTTCAAATTTATTAGAGAGCGCCCTATAAATTTTTTTTTTTTTGCAAATCTGATAAACATTTATACATTACTTAGGTTTTGATTGTTGTATGTTTCATATCCACTACAGGGCGCTGTTTACAGTTTGCTGAATCAGAAAAAAGTTAATTACAGTTCGTCTGACATACGTTTCAAATCCACTAGAGGGCGCTGTCTACATTTTTTGCGAATGTGATAGAGTTTGTTTGTTGTTTTAAATCCACTAGAGGGTTCTGTCTACATTTTTTGCGAATGTGATAGAGTTTGTTTGTTGTTTTAAATCCCCTAGAGGGCGCTGTCAACATTTTTTTTTTATTTTTATGAGTACAACACTGTTAAAAGTTGAGCTAACGCGAGAACAGACTATGGCAGAAAAGTTGGACAGAAATGTAGGGCAAACATATGTTTTCAACAATAAGGTTATCATAGATTAAAAAACATCATAGACAATTAATGTATTCAAATAAATGTTTTTATTTTCTTTGTAATGAATCAATAATATTAATATTGTTTGAGTTTTTATAAGAATATATAAGTTTTTAAAAATCCAGCAATTCATTTTCATGCCATGGTGACCTTGTATTGAAGATTTCTAACACCTTATCTAATGTCTCTTGTAGACCTGAATTGCACTCATTGTATGAATAAGTGACAACAAATACACAGCTACTAAACTAAATCAACTCTGAACTGACCTGAATAATCACACATTGCGTTTTTAAAGCTGCTCCATTAAGTTTGCATGTTATTTTCCCTTTTATCTCAGTGAAACAATCCTCTATTGCCTGCGTCGACTGTATCTAATCCTAAATTTCCGACATGACTAATACAAACTGCAGTTTAATTTTCCTAGAACCTTCATTTTATTTCCCTCCGTCTCCTTCAGACTCCGATGGCCTAGAAAATATTCACGTCTCAAGAAGCTCAATTAAGCTGCATCTGCGAGCGATTTATGAGAGCTCGTAATGCAAAGCGAATAGTAACACCAATCTGTGACCTGATTTCCAGCTTCACCTCGCCGTACCCTGAGTTTACACTCCTTCACGCTGCAGAAATGAGGCAGAAATCCCTCTGACGTCAAACTAAAGCCCACACGCAGCCGATCGATGCTCATTCAGTCTGAAAGTGTGTGTGTTCAGTGGACAGAAGCTGTGGATGGGAATCAGTGTGTTATCTGTCTGATGGGGATGTATTAACACACAGATCTGATGGGCAGGAGTTTGCTTGTTCGCTGTTCTCTCACTTTGATGGAGGCCTGGCTATTAGTGCTTCACCAGATCAAAACACACACACACACACACACACACACACACACACACACACACACACCAAAGCAATCATTATTTATTCAGCGTCATGCATGCATAATGAAGCAGATTAACCCTTGTGTATTGTTCAAATTCACTACCCTTTCGTTATGTTGCCAGATTGACTTCTATTATAACCACATTTTTTGGATTGCAAAGCCATGACAGCATATAACCATGCATTCTTAATTGCTGATGATTTTCCTGTTGGGAAGACGAGAAATTAGTGGATTTACTGTTGATCTTCAGTTGACAGCCTTAACTAACCCTTTAGATGAGCCTGTGCTGAAGAGTTTCTGGCTTATATATGGAGTTCAGTGGAGTAAAACAGCAGATTATAGTGTGTGTGTGTGTGCGTGTGTGTGTGTGTGTGTGTGTGTGTGTGTGTGTGTGTGCAGAAGTACACTTACTGTGTTTACTGTGTTCTCAGAGCTGAGGGCTTTATTTAAATTTTCTCAGACAGATCAAGATAAGTCTGCAAAGGTCTTATACACACACATGGTCGCTCGGTCGGTTATCAGTCGATCGATTGATATTGATTAATTGATTGATTTGGTTGGTTGTTTGGCTGATTAGGTTGGTTAGTTGATCGATCGGCTGGTTAGTTGGTTGGTGGGTTGGTTGGTTGGTTGGTTGGTTTGATTGATTGATTTGATTGGTTGATTGATCGGTTGATTAGTTGGTTGATTGAGTTGGTTGGTTGGTTGGTTGGTTGATTAAGTTTATTGATTGATTGATTTATTGATTGATTGATTGGTTGATTGATTGATTGATTGGTTGATTCATTAGTTGGTTGATTGATTGATTGACTGATTGACTGATTGATTGTGTCGGTTGGTTGGTTGGTTGGTTGGTTGATTAGTTGGGTTATTGAGTGGGTTGGTCGATTGGTTGGTTGGTTGGTTGGTTGGTTGGTTGGTTGGTTGGTTGGTTGGCTGATTGGTTGGGTTATTGAGTGGGTTGGTCGGTTGGTTGGTTGGTTGGTTGGTTGGTTGGTTGGTTGGTTGATTAGTTGGGTTATTGAGTGGGTTTGTCGATTGGTTGGTCAGTTGGTTGGTTGGTTGGTTGGCTGATTGATTTGATGACTGAGTTGGTTGGTTGGTTGGTTGGTTGGGTTATTAAGTGGGTTGTTCGGTTGGTTGGTTGGTTGGTTGGTTGGTTGGTTGGTTGGTTGGCAGATTGGTTGGGTTATTGAGTGGGTTGGTCGGTTGGTTGGTTGGTTGGTTGGTTGGCTGATTGATTTGATGACTGAGTTGGTTGGTTGGTTGGTTGGTTGGTTGGTTGGTTGGTTGGCTGATTGGTTGGGTTATTGAGTGGGTTGGTCGGTTGGTTGGTTGGTTGGTTGGTTGGTTGGTTGGTTGATTAGTTGGGTTATTGAGTGGGTTTGTCGATTGGTTGGTCAGTTGGTTGGTTGGTTGGTTGGTTGGTTGGGTTATTAAGTGGGTTGTTCGGTTGGTTGGTTGGTTGGTTGGTTGGTTGGTTGGTTGGTTGGTTGGTTGGTTGGTTGGCAGATTGGTTGGGTTATTGAGTGGGTTGGTAGGTTGGTTGGTTGGTTGGTTGGTTGGTTGGTTGGTTGGTTGGTTGGTTGAGTTGGTTGGTTGGTTGGTTGGTTGGCTGATTGGTTGGGTTATTGAGTGTGTTAATCGGTTGGTTAGTAGGTTGGTTGATTGGGTTGGTTGATTGGTTGGTTGGTTGGTTGGTTGGTTGGTTGGTTGGTTGGTCGGCTGATGGATTGGGTTATTGAGTTGGTTGGTCGGTTGGTTAGTTGGTTGGTTGGTTGATTGAGTTGGTTGGTTGGTTGGTTGGTTGGTTGGTTGGTTGGTTGGTTGGTTGGTTGGTTGGTTGATTGAGTGAATCTTCAATACAGTTTGATTTATACAGTTTTGAGCCATGTTGGTTGCTCATATTTACACTATAATGAGAAATGTAAAATACCATATATTTAACCATTCAATCCATGTGAATGACAGATCATAATCAAATATTTCATATATGCAAACGCATTATGTAAGGTTATTCATAATCCATTTCTATAGTTAATAAAATACATCATTCTTCATTGTACTTCCATCATATTTATAATTTCAGCCGCAGTGTGCTCTTTGCAGACGTGTCTTAATAGGTTAAAAAAAATGAGAGTGTAACTTCTCTGCATTTAAACAGCTCGTCTCCATCAAAATTTCAATTACATTGAGGGTATTTCTCATTTCAGAGATGTACAGTAGACAGAAGCTCTCAAATCTGGCAAAGTGTGATGCTGTAATAATCTCACACTTGTCAGATATGTTAACCGGAGCATTATAAATGAGATGCAACCATCAGTGCACCTCCAGTCCTGTGAGATAAAACACTTTATGCAAACTTATTGCTGTATACATCATTTTGACTTAATCAGGCACTGCTGTGGTGCACAGAGACTCTCAGAGAACTGGAGAAGACTTGCCGAAATGACCCAGACTCATGAAAAATATGTTTGCTAAAATTATATAAAGCTGCCAGTATAGTAAATGTTCATTTTCATGTTCATTTTCCCTTCAGATCAAACATGTGTTGGTTTTATTTGACGAATAATGCACTGTTGTAAAACAGTTTTGGGCTCATAACATACAGTAAATGGTGCAGTTAATAAATGCTATAAATCAAATAGTATAGATAAACAACCAGTGCATAATATAAATGTAATTTATCACACCTGTCTGTGATACATAGGGTTGAGGTCACATTTTTTTTGTCTTTTTCATATATTTCCCAAATGATGTTGTACAGGTTCAGGAATTTTTCACAGTATTTCCTACAATATTTTTTCTTCTGGAGAAAGTCTTATTTGTTTTATTTTAGCTAGAATAAAAGCAGTTTTAATTGTTTTAAAGCCATTTTAACGTCAATATTATTAGCCCCCTTCAGCAATATTAGTTTTGGATTGCCTAGAGAACAAACCACTGTTATACAATGACTTGCCTAATGTCACTTTAAGCAGAATACTACTATATACTACTATACTAGAAATACTACTAGTACAGTAGTACAGAATACCACTATACTAGAAAATATCTAGTCAAATATTATTATAATAAATAATATATAAGTTATTATTATATAAGTTATTATATTATATAAGTTATTATAATAAATTATAATAAATATTATTATATATAATATTATATTATATATCAAGTTATTTTATTAAGTATATTATTATATAATAATATATAATATATTATAATAAGTATATTATTATTATTATGAGTTATTAAAACTATTATGTTTAGATTTGAAGAAAATCTTCTCTCCGTCAAACAGAAATTGGTGGAAAACTATACTGTTATCATGATATTGATAATTTTGCGCTATATTACGCAGCTCTACTTTCCAGTCTAGACAAATCGGCCCAGTTTTTGAGTCTTTAATGATGTCTAATAGTGATTCTAGATCTGGCTTCTGCAAAACTCTACATCTCCCCAATGAGTCCACAAGCGTTCTTCATCTTTTTATTATTATTTTCTGTACCTCTCTCCTCCGTCCTCAGCAGTTTTCCCCTTGCGGAGCGAATGCCTTGCGGACTCATTAAGAGCCTGTTTGACCTCCTGTTGTCTGCTTCCCCCCGTTTGTTGTTTGTTGAGAAATTAATGTACAGTAGGCGACACGGTGGCTCAGTGGTTAGCACTGTGGCCTTACAGCAAGAAGATCACTGGTTCGAGTCTCGGCTGGGTCAGTTGGCGTTTCTGTGTGGAGTTTGCATGTTCTCCTCGTGTTGGTGTGGGTTTCCTCCGGGTGCTCCGGGTTCCCCCACAGTCCAAACACATGCGCTATAGGGGAACTGATGAACTAAATTGGCTGTAGTGTGTGTGTGTGTGTGAATAAGTGAGTATGGATGTTTCCCAGTACTGGGTTGCAGCTGGAAGGGCATATGCTGGAATAGTTGGTGGCTCATTCCACTGTAGCGACCCCTGATAAATAAGGGACTAAGCTGTGGGGAAATGAATGAATGAATGAATGAATGAATGAATGAATGAATGAATGAATGAATGAATGAAATATAGATTGACAAGCATTCACCTTTAATATTTATATTGTATCCTGAACCTTCTATAAGCCTCAGAACCTCCCTGTATTTTCCCTCACATTATTGTTACGTTTTATTACGCTTCGCTGGAGATAAGTGACATTTTTAATTACGACTGTTTGCTCTGCACTTTGAATAACATTTACATAGAAAACCTGTCAAACTTACTAGCAAACACGATTTAAATACAATGAAAATAAACACAGACGTGTGTGTGGCCAATTTACAGCAGAAATAATGAGCTGAAGGGGCTTGGAGTTCGTTATTGAACTCGACAAGCTTCAGATTGATTTAATCCTGCAACAATGTCAAGATTACATCCCCTTATGTTTTTATCTGTATTTGTTTATTCATTTATTTTTCAGTTCAGGTTTATTTATATTGCGCTTTTCACTACAATTGTCATTCTAAAGCAGCTTTACAACAAAGTTGCAGATTGTTCATTATTTTTGGTTTATTTATTATATATAATTTTATCGTGGGGTAACTTGATTTGGGTAAGTACATCACTCTTTAGCAATGGAAAGATAATACATTTAGATAATACATTGAGCTATTAGTGTTTTTGGGGCAGGACTATCTGTTCTTTAGGGTGGAACTATCAGTCCTTGAGGACGGTCCTATCTTTCCTTTAGGGTGGAGCTATCAGTCATTTAGGGCGGGGCTGTCTGTTCTTTAGGGTGGAATTATTAGTCTTTTAGGGCGGGACTATCTGTCTTTTAGGGTGGAGCTATCAGTCTTTTAGGGTGGAGCTATCAGTCATTTAGGGAGGGATTATCAGTCATTAGGGTGGGGCTATCAGTCCTTTAGTGTGGAACTATCAGTCCTTTAGGGTGGGGCTATCAGTCCTTTAGGGTGGAGCTATCAGTCCTTTAGGGTGGGGCTATCAGTCCTTTAGGGTGGAGCTATCAGTCCTTTAGGGTGGGGCTATCAGTCCTTTAGGATGGGACTATCTGTCATTTAGTTCGGAGTTATCAGTCATTTACAGCGGGACTATTAGTTCTTTAGGGCAGGAGCTATCAGTCATTTAGGGCAGGACTATCTGTCCTTAAGGGTGGCGCTATTAGTCATTTATGGCGGGGCCGTCTGTCCTTTAGGGTGAGATTATCAGTCTTTTAGGGCTGGGGTAGCAGAGCTTCAAAGTGGATCTATCAGTCTTTAATAATTATATAATTAATGATAATTAATAATTATGGGTGGCATGTTTACATAACCATATTCAATTATTACTTTGGATGTTTAAAATCAGCAGATTGCACAGTTTCTCCCAATGTGAAATGTTCGTACTGCTTTCTAAGAATCTGCTTAAAGGGCTCCAATTTTTTGCCTTTCATCTTTTTACAACATAAGTATTTTGTGTCTCCAGAATGTGTTTGTGATGTTTCAACTCAAAACACCCCTCAGATCATTTATTATACTTTGCTGAAAATGTCTATTTTGGGATCAGAGGGAATTGTAGCTGTTTTGGCGCCTGTGCCTTTAAATGCAAATGTGATGGGTATCTCTGCCCACTCAAAGTAAGTTCTCCCAGCCCACTCTCAGGACATTGAAAGAAAACTACTGTCAGATATCAGGATAAACACAGATAAAGCAGAGACCCACAGTCACAAATACCACAGTAAAATGTATGAGCCACACACAAATGCTGTTAAAACATTTGCTGCACACACACACACACACACACACACACAATAAAGATGATTTCACATCAATAAAGCGGCACTCCTGTTGTGATTGAAGCATCCTCATTTATAGTTGTGTACACTGTGCAGCTGTGTGGTTATGAATTACATAGCTCAAAATCTGTATATGGAAATACAAAGTGTAGCACGTACTGCTTCTTGAAGTGCAGTTTGATCACAGAGAGTTGAACAGATCTTTTAACCCCAGTTTCTTTTCTAATCCTGTCTTGTTTACGTGATTATACACATCACTATAGAGACATGGTAATATGCGCCTGTCCATCCATATTGGTGAGTGGGGAAAACCACACTGCTACAGAATGTTTTGGTCGGCCTCAAAATCACTGATATTTAATCTTATTTTAACATCAGGAAATGAGAACTAATAAGAGACTTTCTATCATGCCAATATGACAGTGGACACTTTATGTACACACTGTTCTGTCCAAACAGCTTACAAGCGTTGATTTTACGTGATAAGTGCCCCTTAATAAAACTAAATCTGGAAAACAAACCCACGCTGGTGAGATTATTAATCGCAGTACATTCTGTCAAAATATTGCACTTGCTGCGCTGTTGTCATGTGAGTGTGTGAGATCACACTCTTTCTGAGGCCATGTGTTCATTCACAGTACAGACATGCCATACAAACAAATCTGTCATGTGTTTCTGAAGCACCACTGCTGATGCCAAAGCCTGAACGCTGGATCTGATTCAACATGACAACCTCAGACCGCCGGCTAATACACTCTCATGATGACATTAGCAAGTGTGCGTTCTCATGTTTAACATACACTGATTCAGCTTCATATTTTCACAGAGAAGGTTCAATTGAAGGAGAAATTATTTATTGAAGTTGCCATAAAATCAGTTTTTACTCTTCTTATTTTATTATGTGTATATATTGTTGTTCTTGTTATAAATGACGTGTTTGGTAAACATTAATTTCCCTTCATAAATTGAATCAAATACCATGATCTTACCTCCCTGCTCAAAACAAACCTTTTCTTTACCGCTGGACACATAAGGTCCCTTAGAATAGTCCTCTAGGGCGGAGCTATCAGTTCTTCAGGGCAGGGCCATCAGTCCTTTAGGGTGGGACTATCAGTCCTCTACAGCAGAGCTGTCAGTCCTTTAGGGTGGAGCTATCAGTCTTCTATGGCAGAGCTATCATTTCTTTAGGGCGGGACTAACAGTCCTCAAAGGCAGCACTATCAGTCCTCTAGGGCAGAGCTATAAGTTCTTAAGGGCGGGGCCATCAGTCCTTTAGGGCAGAGATATCAGTCCTCTAAGGTGGAGCTATCAGTCCTTTAGGGTGGGACTAACATTTCTCTAGGGCGGAGATATCAGTCCTCTAGGGCAGAGCTATAAGATCTTAAGGGCGGGGCCATCAGTCCTTTAGGGCAGAGATATCAGTCCTCTAAGGTGGAGCTATCAGTCCTTTAGGGTGGGACTAACATTTCTCTAGGGCGGAGATATCAGTCCTCTAGGGCAGAGCTATAAGTTCTTAAGGGAGGGGCCATCAGTCCTTTAGGGCAGAGATATCAGTCCTCTAGGTTGGAGCTATCAGTCCTTTAGGGTGGGACTAACATTCCTCTAGAGCGGAGATATCAGTCCTCTAGGGTGGAGCTATCAGTCCTTTAGGGTGGGACTAACATTTCTCTAGGGCGGAGATATCAGTCCTCTAGGGCGGAGATATCAGTCCTCTAGGGCAGAGATATCAGTCCTTTAGGGTGGGACTAACATTTCTCTGGAGCGGAGATATCAGTCCTTTAGGGTGGGACTAACATTCCTCTAGGGCGGAGATATCAGTCCTTTAGGGTGGGACTAACATTCCTCTAGGGCGGAGATATCAGTCCTTTAGGGTGGGACTAACATTCCTCTTGGGCAGAGCTATCAGTCCTCTATGGAGGAGCTATTAGTCCTTTATGGTGGGACTATCAATTCTCTATGGTGGAGCTATCAGTCATTTAGGGTGGGGTTTATCAGTCATTTAAGGTGTGACTTTAAGTTTCAGGACTGTGGATGTATATCACAATAGAGGAAAAAGAGACAATCTTAACTTTCTTTTCATGGCATCTTTATAAAAGAAGTAATTTATTTTCAGGTGATGTTTAATGATTTAAATAAAAAAATCCACAGCA
>NC_079452.1:22563287-22645787 GCF_903798145.1 Danio aesculapii
AAAACAACTGTAGTAATTTATCTGTTGTGGTGTTTCTACAGTTGCTATGGCAACAAAACAACTGTAGTAATTGATCTGTTGTGGTGATTCTGCAGTTGCTATGGTAACACAACAACTATAATAATTGATCTGTTGTGGTGATTCTACAGTTGCTATGGTAACACAACAACTATAGTATTTGATCTGCTGTGTTGATTCTACAGTTGCTATGGTAACAAAGCAAAAATAGTCAAATAAATGACCAAATACTGTAGTTTAGGGTAAATTCATGCTTCAATAAGCCATAGTTTACTAGTAAGTAAAGTGTTTAATACAGTTTATCACTATAGGTAATACTACAGTATGCTGGAGCATTCAGTATCAAAGTGTCTGTCTCGTCTTTTCTGTCGCTTTTGATCTGTTTTATGGATCTTTATGGATAAAAAGTAATAATTATTCAACAATAAAAGTGTATATTGGGAACAATTATTCATTCATTTTCCTTCGGCTTCGTCCCTTTATCATCAGGGGTCGCCACAGCGGAATGAACCGCCAACTATTCCAGCATATGTTTTACACAGCGGATGCCCTTCCAGCTGCAACCCAGTACTGGAAAACACCCATTCACACTCATTCACACTCATAGACTACGGCCAATTTAGTTAATCAATTCCCACACCAACACGGGGAGAACATGCAAACTCCACACAGAAACGCCAACTGACCCAGCTGGGACTCGAACTAGGGACCTTCTTGTTGTGAGGCCACAGTGCTAACCACTGAGCCACTGTGTCACCCTAAATTAGGAACAAAAACATTTAAACAAATAAATCAAATCATATAAATGTTTTAATATAAAGTTTATTTTATTAAAGAGCTGCTTATGATTAATGCTCAAGTGTTTTTGTTTTAAATACTTTTCAAATTAATACTCAAAAGTAATCAAGTTTTTAAGCTGCTTCTGCTCATTTGACTTCTTCACTCTGTTTAAAATGACCCATTTGAATAGTCAAAGTCATCTCTTCATTGTTAACCGATGCATTGCTTCACATGCATGATGATGTTGTCCTGATACAATAGTCTTGTTTCACCGAGGCAGGTTTAATATGTATATGTATATATGCTTCTATATTTGAAGCGGATGTGTCCTGCATGCATTCTCAGCACGGCGCCGGCAGCAGGATCATGCCTCTTCTCTTATATTTCCTGGAGTCATCTGTCTTCTGCCACATTAAAGATGTATGGCTTACATGGATGTGCTGTCGGGGGACAGAAACAAACATTATTCATCGAGAGAGAGAGAGAGAGAGGGAAAAAAGGGAGATTGTGAGCGCAGGAAATCAGGCGCTGCGAGCGGAGCTTCATTCAGAGGAACAGGAAGCGCATCACAGCGGAGTGTGATTTTCTCTTAATCAGGGCCTTTTGGAGGCTGTTTCAGGCGCTCTGCCATCTTCCTTTCTGCTGGAAATTCACAGATTAGTGTTTGTTTCAGGTTTAACACTCAGAGGATGCGGATAGCTGTACTGGGAAAAAAACAATCAGTAAAATTTATGGTTAAAAAAAGGCAGCTGTGGTTGCCAGATCTTTACTGTTAAACATACAGTAAAAAAAAGTGAAGAATTTTCCACTGTATTGCATTAATTAATAGTATTATACACCAGTGTTTCAGGTTTAACACTCAGAGGAGGCCATTTCGTGTACTGTAAAACAAAAATCAGTCAAATTTATGGTTGAAAAACATCAGCAACTGAGGTTGCCAGAACTTTAGTGTTAAAAAAATAATTTTCCACCATATTTCATACAGTTTTTAGTATTATAGACCAGATATGTCTATATGAGCTTCTCCAGCCTCCAGCGCCTAGACTGCAGCTCTGCACAAGACGTTTGGCCATAGGAGAAATGGTCGTGCCCAACTGAGCCTGTTTTCCACAGTTTTCCACAGTATTTCATTAATTTATAGTATTATACACCAGTGTTTCAGGTTTATCACTCAGAAGATGCGCATACTTGTACTGTAAAACAAAAATATGTAAAATTTATGATTAAAAAAATCAGCAACTGTTTTTCCAGACCTTTACTGTTAAAGAAAGGGTAAAAAGTTCATACACTTTTGTATTATAGACCAGATATGTGTTGAGGATTTGGATCCCTGCACTGACAAAAAAGGTGAAATTTATTGTTAAAAAAAAAAAGGCAGCTGTGGTTGCCAGATCTTTACTGTTAAACATACAGTAAAAAAGTGAAGAATTTTCCACTGTATTTTATTAATTTATAGTATTATACACCAGTGTTTCAGGTTTAAGTCTCAGAGGAGGCTGTTTTGTGTACTGTAAAACAAAAATCTGTAAAGTTTATGGTTAAAATATCAGCAACTGTGATTGCCAGAACTTTACTGTTAGAAAACGGTAAAAAGTTATGAAATTTTTCACCATATTTCATGATTTTATAGTATTAGACTAGATTGGTGTAAAATAAAATGGTAAAAGTTACTGTAAAAAGGCAGCTGTGGTTGCCAGATCTTTAATGCTAAAAATAAGGTAAAAAATTAAGAATTTTTCACTGTATTTTATTAATATATAATTGTACTAACATATATAATTGTACAAAACAAAATTAGTGTAAATAAAATATATATATGAAATTTACGGTTAAAAAAACGGCAGCTGTGGTGGCCAGAACATTAAAAAATTTTTACAGTAAACTGCCATATTTCATTAATTTAAAGTGCTGTATTATAGGCCAGGTATGTGTAGAGAATTTGGATCCCTGCACTGTAAAAAAAAGATTACATTTATTAACCATATTTCATTAATTGATAATATTATACACCAGTGTTTCAGGTTTAACCCTCAGAGGATGTGGATCTCTGCACACAAAAATCTGATATTTTTTACCAAAAATCTAATTTACGGTAAAAAAAACAGCAGAGAACTTTGAACTTTTTACAGTAAACTACCGTATTTCTTTAATTTATAGTATTATAGACCAGATTTGTGTAGAAGATTTGGATCCCTGCACTGTAAAAAAATGGTAAAAGTTATAATAAAAACGGCAGCTGTGGTTGCCAGATCTTTACTGTTAAAAATACAGTAAAAAAGTAATTTTCCACTGTATTTTATTAATTTATAGTATTATACACCAGTGTTTTGAAGCACTAACATTTATAAGTGTATCTTTGTTAAACAGAGAAAACCCAAGCATAAGCATGTGTGGATGAGAAAGTTTGTGATGCGTTTGTTTCAGGTTTAACACTCAGTAAAATGAACGGGAAAGCTGTGGTTGCCAGATCTTGACTGTTAAAAATACGGTAAAAATGTCAAATAATCTTGTACTGTATTTCATTAATTTATAGTATTATACATCAATGCTTTGAAGTATTTTTGAAGCCGTTTTGAACATCTACATTATTTGCACCTCAAACGAAGAACGAAGTTGAATGTTGTGTTATACCAGCACCTTTACATATAAGAGGCCTTTCAGTGAAGCAGCTGTAAATGTGAGTCAGTCAGCGGATTCACTCACGTCATCAACATACACTTCTGAGATGTGATATATTACTGTATTCACACGCATTCAAACATCCACACTGTGATTTATTCCCTGAAGACAATGACATCAATATACATCACATGCTGATTTATATGTACAGATCCATGCATCAATAACTCTACAGCTGCAGGAGGACCAGTTCTGTATGTAGCATCAAAATGTCAAATATACAGCAATAACAATAGCATATTACTTAAACATTAGACCCAGCATGCTGAAATCCTGTTTAAACGTCTTATTCGTTTATGCGTTGCTATTTTGAGGAACTGAAATAGACCACGCCATTGCAGGTCCGTGCCTATGCAGGTCCAAACCCTCACACATTGTTTAATACACACAGGATGTACAGTAATACGCAAGTAATATACAAAAATTATTATTTTCTACATGAATATAAACACCTGTGGGGTTTTGGAGACGTCTGACACAACTGACTCTTAAAGGGAATGTGAGACGAGACTCTGATTGGTTTAATGCACGTTATGCTCAAAACACACCCAGATCTCATGAAGAGAATAGGCACAACCCTGTTATTTATCCATCCTTAAAATAGCAAAAGTGGATTCAGACATGCCCTTAATGCTTTTGTGCCATGAGGTTTAGACTTTGCGTGTAGATTGTTAAAATAAAGCACCATATTGACAGAATTTTGGTGATTTGAAACTCCTGAGGAGTATTGTATTGCACAAAAGTAGAGATAAGAAAGTCAGGATAACAGAAAAACAGGAAAACAGCATTCTTAAAGGGACAGTTCACTTAAAAATGTAAATTTACTCTATATTGCCACTCTCTCAAGTGGGTCCAAACCTTTATGAGTTTCTTTCTTCAATAAAACACTAATGAAGATAGATGTAAGATGCATTTCTATTGTAGGAAAAGCAAACACTGTGGAAGTCAATGGTTACAGCAGCTTATATGTTTTCTCAAGACAAGATCAATGTCTGTCTTAATCAACTTTTTAATCTTGCTTGCCATCTGATTTTACATCCGTTTATAACTGTTTTAATTTATTTAGAAGTAAAACTTTATTGACTGAAATATATAACAAATATATATGTAATGTTAACTTATATATAAAATTTCCAAGATGACATTCATATATTTAATTGAGGTTAATTTTGTGTAGTTAAATAACTTAAATAGCTAGCTAAAACAGAAATAAAAATGAACAACTTACTTACTATTCAGGATCAACATATTAAAACTACATTTTATGTGGATGAAAATTCTCAACAACTAAAAAATAACACTGATTGTAGTATTAGAAAATATTTCATGCCTTCTTTTTATATATTCTATAAATTTGTATATGTAATTAGTAACACTAGTTTAAGGGTCCCACTTTATTATAAGTGTCCTTAACTACTATGTACTACTACTATGAAATTAATCATTCATTACAATGTACTTATCGTGTACTGTAAATACATGTATTTACTGTGTACTTATGCTTGAATGAATAGCTGTATGTAATAACATCTGTAACTTCTGTAATTAGATTTGTAAATACACTCTTGACCATCCCTTACACCTTAACCCACCCCTAAACCTACCCACACCACCAAACCTGTCTATAACCCTACCCCTATCCCAACTCAAGAGCACCACAAGTACAATATGAACACAGTAAGTACATAGTATTTATTTTTTTGATGCGAGTACATAGTAGTTAAGGATATTGAGCCTTTAAGTGATGCAGATAAATCTAAAAAAATAAATACAAAAATGTAAACGTAACCCATATACTGTGCATCTCCATATAGTACACAAATATATATATATTAAATGTGCTGTTTGGTGCTATTTATTTTATGTTTATCAGCATAGCCTAAGTGATAAGATTCTGTAACTGCCTCTATTAAAACAGATTAGAAAAGAAGCATCTCAGCGATGTGAAAAGAAATAGTTTTAAAAAATAAATCGATGCACAATTAAGGCATTCTAACACAATTACAGCAAACATGCAATATCAGCTGATCAATATAATAAAAACACAAATGTATATTATCCCTATAATATAAGAGCACCACAAGTGTTCTCAAACACATTATGAACACAGTAAGTACATAGTATTTATTTTGTGATGCGAGTACATAGTAGTTAAGGACACTTAATATAAAGTGGGACCATATATATATATATATATATATTATAGAGAATATTTAATGCCTTCTTTTTATACATTTTATAAATTTGTATATATAATTGGTAACACTTCAGTTTAAGTAACAATTCAAACCATTTACTACTGGCGTATTACCTGCCTATTATTAAGATATCAACTGTTCATTAACACTTATAAAGTATGATCAACTCCAAATCCTACCCAATTCCTAAACTCAACTACCACCATACTATGTATTAATAAGCAGCTAATCACTAGTTTATTGAGCTTTATTAAGCACACTATGTGTGTTTTACATTTAAATAAAGACCTTGGTAGGCAATACAATGCAGATGACAAAATAAAAATCAACAAAAAACAAGACAAAATGCTGCATGGGGAAAGAAGTGTAATAAAATAAAACCTTTATGGATGTAATGTTCTGGCTGTCTGTGTGCACCTGTCCGGATGGTTTGCATAGTAAAGAGTTATAGTGTAGCTGTCCAACACAGCCCAGAGCTGCTGAACTTCTCTGTGTTTACCTGCTTCTGCAAACCCTGAAGATTTGTTTACACCAGTGTGTGTGTTGCTCTGGGTTTGGCTGAGGTTTTACTGGTAAGAATGTGTGTGTGTGTGTGTTTGTGTGTCTATGCCATCATAGCCTAAAGCCAAAGTACACTGTTGGCAAAGTTAGGATGCCGCATAGCAAAGAAGAAACTTAAAACAAGCCGAGCACTAGTGTTTGTCAATGAGAAACCCACTGCAGTGTTGAGCAACATTAAAACAGCAACTTTTCCCAGTGTGAGAATCAATGCTTCATTTGGTCAAACTAAACAAGCGAGTAGCTTCTCTACTATTTACACTACCTGACACAAGTCTTGTCGTTGACCCCAGATATAAGAGCTACAAATAATAACTTGACTTCTAGTTGATCATTTGGGAAAGTGTCAGAAGGTGGATTTTTCTGCTGAATCATCTGCTGGTCTGCATCCCAATCATCACCAATACTGCAGAAGACCTACTGGAACCCACATGGAGCCAAGATTCCCACAGAAATCAGTCAAGTTTGAGCTGGTAAGCACGAAAAGGAGTGGTGCCACACCACCCCATGACGTTCAATTAAAAAATAAAATGAAATGCAGCCACATGTACCTTTGGCTACGTAATCTGTGCTCTCCAGAAACGTCTGTAGGGCTACGTTTTCAGAATGAGCCTGTGTTGGTGTTTTCTTTATTAATATTGATTTGTCTGGAGGATTTTCTTTGAGTGTGAATATGTTTACACCCCCTGTTATTATTTACTATTGCACTTGTTAATCCTGTTATTTGTATTATAATCAAGTCTACTCGACAGCTATCTGTTGTTTTTAATAATCAGCAAGACGCAGATATTCTCATGAGTAACTTTTTAATTTCTGACAGGTCCCTCAAAGAATGTGCATCATGATTTTCATGTTGGAAACTTCACATTAAAACACTGTAATCGTAACGCTAAGCTTGCATACTAGTAAAACATTTAATTATAGTACTGGATCCCATTTATTTTCCCACATTCATGCACAGTTCTTTGATCTGTGGCCCCGCTGTGTGCTGTCTCCACTAAATATATCATTTTGGAAATCTAAAAATAAAGTGTAAGTTCATGTTTGTGAAGATATTAACACTTCCCTTTGTGGGTTAAACATTAAAGCCTGTTTGGGAATATTTATTAAGAGACACTATAATCACAGCAGAAACTTCAGTAGACATGTTTTGGCAAAGCATTGGAACGACACACTTTTTAAAGACTCTCCAGCATACAACAAAACATTGGCAGTTGCTTTATTTACTTGGAGCGAGTCCTTGAGATTCCTCTGGCATGTCATTAGCTGGGTTTCCATCCTAACATCAAGCAAACCTTTTCTAAAGTTCACCCAAATGGGAATTAGGTGCATAGACTTAGACGGCGTAGTCAGGAACGCCCACAAAGATGAATGTACAAAGACCTTGTTAGGCGCTTTATCTTTACTGTTTATTTTTTAAGTCGCTGTGTGAGGTTTATCGAACTCGAGCTCATTGTGGAAACAAATGATGTAGCCAGAACTATTTATGGCTGCATTTCGTCTTTAAAACGAACGCTACGGGACAGGGCTGTTTCTTTTCACAAGGGTGGATGGGTCAATCGGTGCTTTTGAAAACACTGTCAGTTGGGTTTAGGGAAGGGGGTGATTGGGTCAATCGGTGCTTTTGAAAACACTGTCAGTTGGGTTTAGGGAAGGGGGTGATTGGGTCAATCGGTGCTTTTGAAAACACTGTTGGTTGGGTTTAGGGAAGGGGGTGATTGGGTCAATCGGTGCTTTTGAAAACACTGTCAGTTGGGTTTAGGGAAGGGGGTGATTGGGTCAATCGGTGCTTTTGAAAACACTGTCAGTTGGGTTTAGGGAAGGGGGTGATTGGGTCAATCGGTGCTTTTGAAAACACTGTTGGTTGGGTTTAGGGAAGGGGGTGATTGGGTCAATCGGTGCTTTTGAAAACACTGTCAGTTGGGTTTAGGGAAGGGGGTGATTGGGTCAATCGGTGCTTTTGAAAACACTGTTGGTTGGGTTTAGGGAAGGGGGTGATTGGGTCAATCGGTGCTTTTGAAAACACTGTCAGTTGGGTTTAGGGAAGGGGGTGATTGGGTCAATCGGTGCTTTTGAAAACACTGTTGGTTGGGTTTAGGGAAGGGGGTGATTGGGTCAATCGGTGATTTTGAAAACACTGTTGGTTGGGTTTAGGGAAGGGGGTGATTGGGTCAATCGGTGCTTTTGAAAACACTGTTGGTTGGGTTTAGGGAAGGGGGTGATTGGGTCAATCGGTGCTTTTGAAAACACTGTTGGTTGGGTTTAGGGAAGGGGGTGATTGGTTCAATCTGTGATTTTGAAAACACTATTGATTGGGTTAAGGGAAGGGGGTGATTGGGTCAATCGGTGCTTTTGAAAACACTATTGATTGGGTTAAGGGAAGGGGGTGATTGAGTCAATCGGTGCTTTTGAAAACACTGTTGGTTGGGTTTAGGGAAGGGGGTGATTGGGTCAATCTGTGATTTTGAAAACACTGTCAGTTGCTTTTAGGGAAGGGGGTGATTGGGTCAATCGGTGCTTTTGAAAACACTATTGGTTGGGTTTAGGGAAGGGGGTGATTGGGTCAATCGGTGCTTTTGAAAACACTGTTGGTTGGGTTTAGGGAAGGGGGTGATTGGGTCAATCGGTGATTTTGAAAACACTGTTGGTTGGGTTTAGGGAAGGGGGTGATTGGGTCAATCGGTGCTTTTGAAAACACTGTTGGTTGGGTTTAGGGAAGGGGTGATTGGTTCAATCTGTGATTTTGAAAACACTATTGATTGGGTTAAGGGAAGGGGGTGATTGGGTCAATCGGTGTTTTTTGAAAACACTATTGATTGGGTTAAGGGAAGGGGGTGATTGAGTCAATCGGTGCTTTTAAAAACACTGTTGGTTGGGTTTAGGGAAGGGGGTGATTGGGTCAATCTGTGATTTTGAAAACACTGTCAGTTGCTTTTAGGGAAGGGGGTGATTGGGTCAATCTGTGATTTTGAAAACACTATTGATTGGGTTAAGGGAAGGGGGTGATTGGGTCAATCGGTGCTTTTGAAAACACTATTGATTGGGTTAAGGGAAGGGGGTGATTGAGTCAATCGGTGCTTTTGAAAACACTGTTGGTTGGGTTTAGGGAAGGGGTGATTGGGTCAATCGGTGCTTTTGAAAACTGTTGGTTGGGTTTAGGGAAGGGGGTGATTGGGTCAATCTGTGATTTTGAAAACACTGTCAGTTGCTTTTAGGGAAGGGGGTGATTGGGTCAATCGGTGCTTTTGAAAACACTATTGATTGGGTTAAGGGAAGGGGTTGATTGGGTCAATCAGTGCTTTTGAAAACACTGTCAGTTGCTTTTAGGGAAGGGGCGATTGGGTCAATCGGTGCTTTTGAAAACACTATTGGTTGGGTTTAGGGAAGGGGGTGATTGGGTCAATCAGTGCTTTTGAAAACACTGTCAGTTGCTTTTAGGGAAGGGGTGATTGGGTCAATCGGTGCTTTTGAAAACTATTGATTGGGTTAAGGGAAGGGGGTGATTGGGTAAATCGGTGCTTTTGAAAACACTGTTGGTTGGGTTTAGGGAAGGGGGTGATTGGGTCAATCGGTGCTTTTGAAAACACTGTTGGTTGGGTTTAGGGAAGGGGGTGATTGGGTCAATCAGTGCTTTTGAAAACACTATTGATTGGGTTTAAGGGGGTGATTGGGTCAATCTGGGTTTTTGAAAACACTGTTGGTTGGGTTTAGGGAAGGGGGTGATTGGGTCAATCGGTGCTTTTGAAAACACTGTTAGTTGGGTTTAGGGAAGGGGGTGATTGGGTCAATCAGTGATTTTGAAAACACTATTGATTGGGTTTAAGGGGGTGATTGGGTCAATCTGGGTTTTTGAAAACACTGTTGGTTGGGTTTAGGGAAGGGGGTGATTGGGTCAATCAGTGCTTTTGAAAACACTATTGATTGGGTTTAAGGGGGTGATTGGGTCAATCTTGGTTTTTGAAAACACTGTTGGTTGGGTACCAAAGACATGTGGTACAGGTGAATTTGGTAGGCTAAATTGTTCATAGTGTATGTGTGTGTGTGAGAATGAGTGTGTATGGGTGTTTCCCAGTGTTGGGTTGCAGCTGTAAGGGCATCCGCTGTGTATCCGCTGTGTAAAACATATGCTGGATAAGTTGGCGGTTCATTCCGCTGTGGCGACCCCTGATGAATAAAGGGGCTAAGCTGAAAAGAAAATGAATGAATGAATGAATGAAGCCAGTTGTTCACAGCATATCAACATATGTCATGAATATGTTGAGAGAAACAAGAGAAATGTCAGTCTATAGCGATCGCTGATTGGCTACTGTACTAGTAGGCGGGGCTTGAATCACAATATTGACCGTTACACTTTTCCCCATTTACAATAGGAGTGACGTGTCTTGTGTATTCTGTAGTGTTTGACCTGAGCAGCTCTTCTGTAGTGTGTTCAGAGATCAGCTGCTGATCTGCTGCGTCCTGCTGTGAGGAAATCTCATTCAGACATGCAGATGTGGGTGGTGTGTGTGTGTGTTTGTTTTTCTGTGTGCATATGTGTTTGCCTATGTGTGTGTGTGTGTGTGTGTGTGTGTGTGTGCATGTGTGTGTGTGTGCGTGCGTGCATGTGTGTGTGTGTTTGATTGTGTGCATGTGGGCCTGTGTGTGTGCACGCGTGTGTGTGTGCGTGTTTGTATGTATTTGTGTGTGTGCGTGCATGCATGTGTGTACAAGTGTTTGTGCATGTGTGACTGAGTGTGTGACTGAGTGTGTGCTCGCCTGTGTGTGTGTGTGTGTGTGTGTGTGTGTGTGTTTGCATGCCTGTGTGCGTGTATTTGTGTTTGTCTGTGTGTTTGTCTATGTGTGTGTGTGTTTGTGTGTGTGTGTGTGTGTGTGTGTGTGTGTGTGTGCGTGTGTGCATGTGTGTTTGTCTATAAGTGTGTGTGTGTGTGTGTGTGTGTTTGTGTGTGTGTGTGTGTGTGTGCGTGTGGGGGGGGGGTGCTTGCATGTGTGTATAAGTGTTCATGTGTGTGTCTGTGCGTGTGTGTGTGTATTTGTGTGTAGTTTGTCAATGTGTGTCTGAGTGTTTGTCTGTCCATGCTGTGTGTGTAGGGGGTATGTGTTTGTGTGAGTGCGTGCATGTGTTTGTGAGTCTCTGTGTGTGTGTGTGTGTGTGTGTGTGCATGGGGATGCATGTTTGTGTGTGCATACATGTGTCTGTGTATGCATTTGTTTGTTTGTCTGTCTGTGTGTGTGTGTGCGTGTGTGTGTGTGTGTGTGTGTGTGTGTGTGTGTGTGTGTGTGTGTGTGTGTGTGTGTGTGTGTGTGTGTGTGTGTGTGTGTGTGTACTTGAGTGCATGTGTGTGTGTGCGAGAGCCATATGCCTGCCAGGAGCATGGCCTAATTAGCAGCATCACAGAGATCAAACGCAGAGCAGAGGATGGCGGAGCAGAGCCGTGGGATAAAAGGCTCTGCAGCGAGACTTACATTGTGTAATGCTGCTGAGTTTGGAGAGGAGAGCACTTTGATTCACCCTCTATTACAGATGAAAAACAGCTGACACACACACACACACACACACACTGCACACGCTTCTCTCATAGCACACGTTCTGTAATTACAGTCGGCCAGAAAAACACCAGACAGACGTTTTGAGGACATGTGCGTGTGTTTCTGCATCGTGATGGAGTCGCTCTTCGATTGGGTGTTGTGTTTGCTCTCGGCTAGAGGAAAGCGTCTCTGTGAAATGCACATTTATTCTTCTTCTGCCGTATTCAGCTGTAACGTTAGCTCTGGTGTTAGCCCGGATGTCTGCCTGTTCGTGTAATGATCAGATGTGTTTATTTTTGGGATGGATTGTAGTGTATGGAGTGGTTTGGATTGTTTTGAATGCATTTTGGAGGATATGCAGGGTGGCTCAGCGGTTAGCACTGTGGCCTCACAGCATTGCCCCCCTCAGAAAGAATTTGTGCC
This sequence comes from Danio aesculapii, assembly GCF_903798145.1. Classification (NCBI taxonomy): domain Eukaryota; kingdom Metazoa; phylum Chordata; class Actinopteri; order Cypriniformes; family Danionidae; genus Danio; species Danio aesculapii. Next base: position 22,575,470 of record NC_079452.1, read on the forward strand.
CCCTCAGTTTTCACAAAGGATTAGTTCACGCAAACCTGAAAATTCTTTTGTCATTAATTACTAACGCTCCCGTCATTCCTCGCCACAATCCAACGCGCTCTTTAAGATCTCAAAACTCAGGGCTTCTGGTAGTACCTAGAATAGCAAAGTCTACTAAAGGAGGTCGAGCCTTCTCATTTATAGCTCCTAAACTCTGGAATAGCCTTCCGATTAACGTCCGAGGCTCAGACACACTCTCCCAATTCAAAACTAGATTCAAGAGTTCACACTTAGCTGATAATCAATAAAGCGTATTTGGCATGCTGTCCCGGGAGAGAGCCCTGAGCTCGTAATATCCTCGAGCCCTGGGCTCCCTCCCGTTAGAAGGGCGAGAGCGGAGTTCGAGCTCAGGTAGGTCTCGAGGACTCCCCTGTTTGTCGCCATGTGAGAAGTGTAAACTATTGTTGTTTTCGGTGATCATTTGGTTTAGTCGATTGGCTATTGTTTATGTTTTTGGGCGGTGGGAAAGACATGGGACCAGAACATGCAAACTCCACACAGGAATGCAAACTGACCCAGCCGAGGCTCAAACCAGCGACCTTCTCACTGTGAGTTGACAGTACCCATTGCAACACTGCGCCACCAAATAAGTGAATAAATAGCCTAAATGAAAAGAACAAGAGGGACCAAAATCGGTCACCAGGTCTAGCGCCACCCTATGGGATTAAAATGCCCCCTCAGTTATGACATCCTGGCGCCGGGCCTGCCTCACAGCAAGAAGGTTGCTGGTTCGAGCCTGAGCTGGGTCAGTTGGTGTTTCTGTGTGGAGTTTGCATGTTCTCCCTGTGTTGGCGTGGGTTTCCTCCGGGTGCTCCGGTTCCCCTCACTGTCCAAACACATGCGCTATAGAGGAGTTAATGAACTGAATTGGCTGCAGTGTATGAGAGTGTGTGTGAATAAGTGTGTATGGGTGTTTCCCAGTACTGGGTTGCAGCTGGAACAGCATCCGCTGCATAAAACATATGCTGGATAAGTTGTCAGTTCATTCCGCTGTGGAGACCCTTGATAAATGCCGAAGGAAAATGAATGAATGAATAAATCTTCCAGTTTTCAGTCTTCTGACAGGGTTGTTTATGATCCTGGGTCTCAAACACAGCCGTGAAAACTAAAGTCCTGCATCTGCATTGGCTCGCGGCGCGCTGCGTTCAGCTGTTTTTGATGCACGTATCAGCTCCCACGGCTCACTTTGATTACTTCCATGTACCTTTCACCCACAAAACAATATGGATGCTCAATATAATTTAGCGTGCTGATATTTAATACCCCCCCGACTGCTCCGTCAACAAAGCACACAGGAGTGCGAGCGTGCATCTCAATAAAAGGTCTCCGAGCTCAAACTTATAATTCACCGAAGCGTTTCTCAGCTTATCTTGCACTTCTGCCACCGCCAGACGAGGATTTTCGAGCCGGCCGCTTCGTCCTCCAAAAAATAATTCGGCCTTTAATTGTTTCTGGAGGCGAGACGTGACCTTGGTGTGACCTCTGATGAGGAGGAAAAAAACAAACACACAAACACACACACACACACACACAAACACTGAGCTGCAAGATTCCTCTGGCGGGCCATTAATACAGTTGAAGTCAGAATTATTAGCCCTCCTGAATATTTTTTATATTAGATCATATAGAAGTGGTGACGCAGTGATGCAGTAGGTAGTACTGTCGCCTCATAGCAAGAAGGTCGCTGGTTCGAGTCTCAGCTGGTCCAGGTGGCATTTCTGTGTGGAGTTTGCATGTTCTCCTCATGTTGGTGTGGGTTTCCTCTGGGTGCTCCGGTTTCCCCCACAGTCCAAACACATGATCTATAGGGGAATTGATGAACTAAATTGGCTGTCGTGAATGACTGTGTGTGTGAATGAGTGTGTATGGGTGTTTCCCAGTACTGGGTTGCAGCTGGAAGGTCATCCGCTGCACAAAACATATGCTGGAATAGTTGGCGGTTCATTCCGCTGTGGAAACTTCTGATAAATGAGCAACTAAGCTGAAGGAAAATGAATGAATAATTTTGCGTTCAGCTTCTGTTTCCTCAAGCAGATCTAGGTCTGATTAATACGTAAAGGCTGAAGCATCAATAAAAGAAGAGGGCAGATTTGTATGCAATTACAGAGAGCCGTTTTAACCATTAACTGGTGATAACGTGATGATGGTTTATGATTAAATAAACACTGAAACAAACAAATGGGGCACGAAGGTTTCACGCCATTAGGCAAACTCATTGGAAATATGTGAGGCGTGCGCCGCTCTGCTCACACTGCTGGTATTTATAGATGTGAAGCTAAATAAATATGTTAGTTCAGAGTCCATGAGGCTTGAAAAATCCAGAAAATGCTGTGAAAAATTAATCTTCGTGTCTCAGTGGTTAGCACTGTGGCCTCACAGCAAAAAGGTCGCTGGTTCGAGTCCCGGCTGGGTCATTTGGTGTTTCTGTGTGGAGTTTGCATGTTCTCCCCGTGTTGGCGTGGGTTTCCGGGTGCTCCGGTTTCTCCCACAGTCCAAACACATGCGCTATAGGAGAATTGATCAACTAAATTGGCCGTAGTGTATGAGTGTGTATGAGTATTTCCCAGTACTGGGTTGCGGCTGGAAGGGCATCCGATGTGTAAAAATATATGCTGGATAAGTTGGCGGTTCATTCCGATGTGGTGACCCCAGATTAATAAAGGGACTAAGCCGAAAAGAAAATGAATGAATGAATGAATACATTGATATGAAATGATATTAATATGAATGTTTATAATCGGATTTAATTAATTAATAAAATACAATTTCTTTAAAATAATGCCTTTAACTAATAAAAGATTACATTAATTGGTATAAAAAACTATACAATCTGAAACACATGTATGCAATGTGTTTAAAAATATGATATTTATATTATAACCAACCTACAGAGTCACTATTTTATTTTATTTTCGGTTTGTTTCTGGCTAAACTATGATTGCGAAGGACATAATAGCTAGCCATTATTACGGTATTAAACACACCACTGCCAAACATGCAAACACACTGAACATACCAAAGAGCTGATTGTCTTGTTTTCCTCTCTGAAAGGCTGTTTTTAATGCCAGTCTTTGTTTGTTGCTGTATTCTCAGCACAATAGCCGTCATGCATCAGCATTTACCTCCGCAGACTTCATATCCTTCAGATTAACAGAATGATTAGTTGCCTCAAAGTCGGCCGATACTGTTTACTCCCCCCGTTATATTAAAAACTAGAAAGCATGAAATGAATGGAGAGACCAAGGGCAGATCAATCAGCGCTGAATAAAACAGTTCCTAAAGCATCTGGGCCTTAAATGATTGAAAGCAGGAAAATAATTCATTACAGGGCAGCAGCCTTGAGCTCTTTAGGGCATGAAAATGAGCCCAGCGTCTCGGACTTCAAAATACAAACACAAGAGCTCAGAAACATCACGATAATATCTGCTTGACAAGTGCAAAATTACTGCGCAAGAATAGAGCACAACAAATGCATTTCCTCCAGTAAAAATTACGTCGTCTGAAACTTTCTGTCGTACACCGCACCCATCAAAAGGGTACCATTTTGGCAGTGGAAACGTAAGCCTGATAAAGGTGACCCGTACCGTATCACACTGTCCCTCTCAGTGGAAACGCCATTAGTGTATTTATATTAAGTGTACTTAGGTAGCACATTGGGCAAATTAGCTTTAAACTTTTGTATGGCTGTCACATTCTGTTTGCATTGGAGGACTCTTATTTTGATAGTTGCTGAGTTTATATGTTTTGTATAATTCCTGTTTCTTTAGTTACTAGCTTATCACCATGATTACTGATTATGTTCACCTGTGTCTTGTTTGGTTGCTTTTTCATCTTGTATTTACAGCCTGTTTCACTCGTTTGTTGTTGATTATTGGCAAGGTTGTTGATTGTTTGTTCACCTGTTAAACAACAATTATTTAACTGACTAAACTTAAAATTAATTGTGTTAGTATAACACGCATAAAGTGTGTTATAAGTGTTAGTGCTAATTAGTGTATTTATATTAAGTGTACTCAGGGGCGGCGCGTCCATAGAGGCGACCTAGGCGACCACCCGCGTCCTCAGCAGTTATATCTGCGCCTAGGGCGGCAGAATAGAGAGGGCGGCCTCCGCGACACCTCCCTCACCACCCACGTCCTCAGTTATATCCACAACAACCCCCAACCCTTTGCTTTCACGTTTGTACAGTGGTTACATCCTGTTTGCATTGAAGGACTCTTATTTTGTTATTTGCTACCTCATATTGTTTCTGGGTTTACATCTTTTGTTTCTTTAGTTACTAGCTTATTCTCATGATTACTGATTGTGTTCACCTGTGTCTTGTTTAGCTGCTTTTTCATCTTGTGTTTATTTGTGTGTGTGTGTGTGCGTGTGTGTGTGTGTGTGTGTGTGTGTACACATTTGTGCATTTTTGTGTGTCTTTAATTTCTGTATGTATGTGTATCTGTGTGTGTGTCCATGTTGCGTAAGTGATTGTGGTTGAGTTTATGCATGTGTTTCTCTTTGTGTATGTGCGTATGTTTGTAAATGTGTACATGTGTGTGTGCATTTGTCTGTGCGTGTGCATTTGTGTGTGTGTGTGTGTGTGTGTGTGTGTGTGTGTGATTGTAAGTGTGTTTGCATGTCTGTATGTTTGCAAGTGTGTGTTTGTTAGTCTGTTTATGCACATGTGTACTGTGTGTGTGCGTGCATTTGTGCTTGTTTGTGTGTGTGTGTGTCTTTAGCTGTGTATGCGTCCGTGTCTATGTGCGTGTGTGTGTTCATGTGCATGTGTGATTGTGTTTGAGCTTGATAATGTGTTTCTTTCTGTGTATGTGTGTGTTTGTGTGCATTTTTGTATGTGCATTTGTTTGTGTGTGTGTTGGTAAGTGTGTTTGCGTGTGTGTGCACGCATGTGTTTGTGTTTATATGTGGGTGTGTCTATATGTGGGTGAACTTGTTTGTGTGTGCGCGTGCGTGTGTGTATGTTTATGTGTGTATGTGCTTGTGCGTGTGTGCATATATAAATGTGTGTGTGTGTGTGTGTGTGTGTGTGTGTGTGTGCCCACACAGGCATCAGTTCTGCTAGTGAAACTGTTGCAGTGAAATGTTGATTTTGCTGACTTCCTGCGGATCCCCAGCGACTTCCTCTCCAGTCCATGAACTAATTATTCTAAAACTCTCCAGCTTTCAGAAGAGCGTCTGATTCACACATTACTGAGTCTGAGAGAGGAGATCGCTGCTTTACGATCAGAAGAAGAGCTGCGTGCGTCTGTGTGTGTGTGAGAATATAAAAAGCATTCTGTGTGCATGGCCTCTAACCGTGCATATTGAGCCCAGTGTGTGTGTGTGTGTGTGTGTGTGTGTGTGACCGCAGGGCTCCTATAGAGAACAGATTGTAGCATAGTTTGTGTCATGGGCGACTTATAAAGCTTTCGCCAGTGTAATTATCCCTCCGGTTCCTCCGACTCGTCCCGCTGATGATCTGTCAAAGTTTTACTGTAACACGTTTCTGGTCGCCGGCCATTCGGATGCTGCATTATTGATGCTACGGCCTCATTCCAGACAGAAAATAGCACTTTTCCAAAGCACAGAGAGCAAAACCAAGCCCAGGACTCATTTCAAACACACACACACACACACACACACACACACACAGATATTAGTCCAGCAGTGTTAGGATGCTGTTATTATCTGGAATTGATGTTATTTTGGGCCGTTTTGTATGTATTGTTAATGCAAATTCATTCCAGATCTGGCACAAACATGACATATTATAGTATTTAAATATAGTAATGGGGCGGCACGATGCCTTAGTGGTTAGCACTGTTGCCTCACAGCAAGAAAGTCACTGGTTTGAGTTTCTGCTAGTCCAATTGGTGTTTCTGTGTGGAGTTTGCATGTTCTCCCCGTGTTGGCGTGGGTTTCCTCTGAGTGCTCCGGTTTCCCAAACACATACGCTATAGGGGAATTGATGAACTAAACTGACCGTAGTGTATGAGTGTGTGTGGGTGTTTTCCAGTACTGGGTTGCATCTGGAAGGGCATCTGCTGCGTAAAACATATGCTGGAATAGTTGGCGGTTCATTCCACTGTGGCGACCTCTGATGAATAAAAGGACTAAGCCAAAGAAAAATAAATGAATGAATAAATGAATATAGTGTCTACTTGAATCAAAATCAAAGTATCTATTCATCCCGATACTGCAGATGATGTGTTTTTGTTATATACATTTGTCTGACATTTTAATTTCGTTTTTACAGATTACTGACATTTCAATCATAAATACACAAGTAAATACACAAACGCAAATGCTGTAAAAATGAATGAAATTGCCAAATGGATTAAAGGGCACCTAGGTTAGCTCGTTTTTCAGATTGAATATGAGTGTTTTGTGTCTCCAGAATGTGTCTGTAAAGTTTCAGCTCAAAACACCCATCAGATTATTGATTATACCTTTTATAAGTTTCTATTTTATACCTTTTAGCACCAGGTGGCGGTTTTGGTGTACTGCGCCTTTAAGGCTAGTCCTCCCCGCCCCCCGTTTCTACGTTTCTACGACAGACATAAAGAAAGCAGATCTCACGTAGCGTGTGTGAGAAATACTACAGTAAGAACTTTACCAATCAGTATCTGATGCATTAGTTGTGGAGTTGCAATGATGAGTCACGCACAATGTCATTACAAAGTTCACACACACACACTGATACATGCACACACACAGTGCGGACGTGCACACGCAGACAGAGCGCGCGTTTTGCTTTGCACTCTTTTTGCACCCAAATGTGACTGCTGTATGAATATCTGCTCTGTTAATGTACAAAATAAGTCATGTTTTATAAACAAATTTGTGGAGGAGCACGCGCAGAAGTTTCAGTATCAAATACGTCATTGACAATTATTGTATTATCCAATCAGTTCTTGACCAAACCCCTATATATACCAAAGCTGTCTTACCTGCAGCATCTAACAACTTTAGCATCCCTCCACCACCCCGTCACCTCACCTCTTAAGCATTACTATCCCGGGGGGAGCGTTCTGGGGCCAGACTAGATACTTTGCTTGAATCCCAATTCCTCTCTGTTTCCTGATAAGGGGAATAACTCGAGTTGGGGTGTCTCCCCGAGCTCAGAGCCCTCTCCCCGGACAGCAACCCAAATACGCTTTATTCTGAAACCATTGCAAGTGTGAACTCGTGAAACCTGATTTAACGTCCACAAACTGGGACTGAAGCGTCTTCCTTTATAATTGTTCTGACACTCGGCTGTGCTGATGAAGTAAAGCTGAAGTGAATCGCTGTACTTCATTAAACACATGCTCTGATTTAAAACATGTTAAACCTGTAAAACTCACTCTTGATCATGTTTGATGATGATTGATGACTCTAGCGAACTGAACACACCTTTTATTCCCGGTTGTATTGCGCTCGTCCTCTCTTGTTGATATGATTATACACATTACTACAGAGACATGTTAATATGCAGCTGTTGATCAATATTGGTGGGCGGGGGGACCGCACTCCTACGTAAAGTTGCAGTCGTTCTGAAAACCGATCCAATTGGTCCACTGTTTTTATGTTGTTAAATTGGACAAAAAGCACTGGGTGTGTTTATATCAGCCCAGGCTCATTCTGAAAACGTAGTCCCGAGGACGTTTCTGGAGACCGCGAAATACATCCCGGGAGGCACATATTTTTGCAGTTTTTGGTTTTCGCGAATCCGCGAGAGGCCGCTGTGTGCGCCTTTTTGGCTTCTCAGACGTCTCCCGCGAGTGCCGTTCGCGCCCGCGCTGTTCTCGCATGAACCCACCAGAGGCCGCTGTCAAACAAACGTCTGTCTGTCCGACTGGCTGAATGATTGACCTGGCGACCGGCCAATCGGCCAGCTGACCCACCCTCCTCCTTCCCCGAACCCAATCGATTTTACCGATCGACCCGCACGCCCTAAACCCAACCAACGATTTACAAAAGCTGTCCGGAAAAAGAAAAGCCCTCATCCGATTTTTTTTTATCACGTTTTCGGATTTTACCACATTCTCACCCCGGTCACCCCCATTCGAACCCAGTCGTCGTCGTCGTGGTCAGCTCCTCTCTGCGTCTCGAGTCCGCCGACGTACAGGACGAGCTAACCGGACAAACTGGTTGCAGCGGGAAAGCCCTCCACACGAAGGTAAGCGGTCAGCCGGCGAGCGCTAAAAGGAACGGCGTCATACCGCCCCGCATCGTTCGCTTAAAAAACGAAATGCAGCCATACGTACCTCCGGCTACATAACTCACGGTCTCCAGAAACGTCCTCGGGACTACGTTTTCAGAATGAGCCTGGGTGTGTTTATATCAGCCCAATATGACGGTCTATACACCATACCTACACACATGTCTGTCCAAACAACTTGAACAGTAGATTTTTCACCATAGGTGCCCTTTAAGTGTTATTTGTCTGTCCGTTCTAAACTAATAAATAATTCAATAATAGATGTAAAAGTTTCTTATGGGATATATAAAGCAATGTTTACATGTTCAATTCTGTCCAAGAAAGAACTACATTAATAATATTTAGAAGTAATTAATAATAATAGGGCAACACGGTGGCTCAGTGATTAGCACTGTGGCCTCACAGCAAGAAGGTCGCTGGTTTGAGCCCCGACTGGGCAAGTTGGGCAAGTTTGCATGTTCTCCCCGTGTTGGTGTGGGTTTCCTCCGGGTGCTCCGGTTTCCCCCACAGTCCAAACACATGCGCTATAGGGGAATTGGTGAACTAAACTGGACGTAGTGTGTGTAACTGAGTGCGTATGGGTGTTTCCCAGGACTGGGTTGCAGCTGGAAGGGCATATGCTGGAATAGCTGGCGGTTCATTCCGCTGTGGCGACCCCTGATAAATAAGGAACTGAGCCGAAGATGAATGAATGAATGAATACAGCGTATTTAGCCGAGGATTCAGTTCAAACACACACACAGGACACTGATATTAGACCCTGAGGCTGACGGTGAGCACAAAGCCATGTGCTGCTGTAATTCAGACAGAAAACCATTTTATCCGGCCACTTTCAAGGTGTTTCAGAGTCCATGACATGTCCATTTCCGCTGTGCGTTCGGCTTGTGTCCTGCGTTCTCCTCCGGGGGGTCTGTTTCTTTACGTCCATATTCTGACTTCCAGAGCTCAAAATGATTGCGATCTCGAGGCTGGCGAAGGACTGGACGTTTCTCGCTCTTCACCTGAGCTCCAATCACAGCTGGGGTTTTCACCAATGCACCAACAGCTCTGAATGCTAACGGGATCCTCTGTCATATGAGCAAAGAAATCAAATGGGGAGTGTGTTTGTTTCTGGAGTGTTTCAAGAGCATGCATGCTGCATCAATGAGTTTATACACTCTTCACAGAGCTCTCTTTCATTCATTCACTCCTTTTCCTTCAGCTTCAGTCGCATAAGTGTGTGTGTGTGTGTGTGTGTGTGTGTGTGTGTGTGCGCATGAGATTGTGACTGTGTGAGCATTTGAATTTGTTTGTGTGTGTTTGGGAGTGTATTTGTGTGTATCCGTGTGCATCGATGTCTGTGTGTACGTGTGTTTGCATGTGTCTGTGTGTGTACGCATTTGCGTTCATGTCTTTGTGAGTGTGCGTGTGTGTGCGCATGCATGCAAATGTCTGTGAGTGCGTCCACTTGCATGTGTGTCTTTGTGCATGTCTCTGCATATGTGTGTGCAGGTGTCTGTCTGTATATGTGTGTGTGTGTGGATGAATGTGTGTTGTTGACTGTATTATAAGCCTTTAATAACGCATGGAAGGAACCAATAGTGTGTAATTCCTCTGAGCTGTGCGCGCACTGCTGTCCTGCTGGAAGACAACACAGTCCTGCGCCGCTCCACGCTCATGTTTGAGGAGATTGAGCTTCAGAAAACATCTGCTGAACAGAAACGCTGACTGAAATCAGTGGAGAATGCTTTAGTAGAGCAGCAGATGCAGCTCTGGGCTAGTGTTAACACACACACACACACACACACACACACTTTCTCCATCACTCAATGCTTTTTATGCTGGAAAAAAAGTATAGCATCATTTTCATTCGTTCATTCATTTTCCTTCAACTTAGTCTCTATTTTAGAGGTCGACACTGTGGAATGAACCGCCAACTATTCCAGCATATGTTTTTATGCAGCGGATGCCCTTCCAATCCCAGCTGCATATAGCGCATGTGTTTGGACTGTGGAGGAAACCCACGCCAACACAGGGAGAACATGCAAACTCCACACAGAAACGCCAACTGACCCAGCCGGGACTCAAACCAGCGACTTTCTAGCTGTGAGGTGACAGTGCTAACCACTGAGCCACCGTGTCACCCCTCTTAAAATCAAGTACAGCAGGAATTGTTTTACAGTGTAGATTTATGCAGAAGGTTTGTAATAATGTTTAATAATGATTGTAATAACTCTCTCTCTCTCTAATAATCTATGGGGCGAGCGAGCTTGTCATACAGTACATGTCTATTCCCAGCAGAGATAATGGCATTCAGCTTTTCCTCTCTGAGCGGTTGAATTAATCTCCAAGGTGACTCTGGGTATAAAAGCTGTCGATAGGTGGCTGGAGATGCCCTGTATCAAGCATACTGAGTGGATCCCGAATGCCCAACATTCTCTCTCTCTCTCTCTCTCTCTCTCTCTCTCAATTTCAACAGTTGCTTTATTGGTATGACAGATATTACAAATGTATTGCCAAAGCATTTATAAAGTTTATTTATATATATATATATATATATATATATATATATATATATATATATATATATATATATATATATATATATATATATATATATATATATGTATATACAGTTGAAGTCCAAATTATTAGCCCCCCAGAATTATTAGTCCCCCCCCCCCTGTTTATTTTTTCCCCAGTTTCTGTTTAACGGAGAGAAGATTTTATTCAACACATTTCTAAACATATTAGTTAACAAAAAATAAACAAAAACTCATCTCTAATAACTGATGTATTTTCTCTTTGTCATGATGACAGTAAATAATATTAGACTAGATATTCTTCAAGACACTAGTATTCAGCTTAAAGTGACATTTAAAGGCTTAACTGGGGTAATTAGGGTAAAGTTAGGGTAATTACGCAAGTCATTGTATAACAGGGGTTTATTCTGGAGACAATCCAACACTAATATTGCTGAAGGGGGCTAATAATATTGACCTTAAAAGGGGTTTAAAACAATTAAAAACTGCTTTTATTCTAGCCGAAATAAAACAAATAAGACTTTCTCCAGATAAATAAAATATTATAGGAAATACTGTGAAAAATTCCTGAATCTGTTCAACATTATGTGTGAAATATTTGAAGAAGAAATAAAAAATTCACAGGAGTTTAATGATTTTGACTTCATCTGTACATAATCTACATATATTCATTCATCAGATTTCTTTATATGGCCATATTTCTTGCTTTCAGCCTGATGTGAACAGACTCAGTGCTGCTGAAATGCAGGTTACTGTAGTAAAGCCAGTGTGTTGGGGCCATAGGGCAATCTTATATATTGTAACACAGTCAAATGCTCCTGCTTATAAGCCTTAATTGTGATGTGCATTGGTTTTGCATGCTGTAAAATGAGAGTGATATGCAGTTTCATATTCCTTTCTGTCTGCTGTTAGGGAGACTGGAGGCTTGTTTAGCGTCTGTGTAACAGAATGAAGAGTAAATGCAGCACATTAGCGCTGTAAGTGATGTGTTATCTGTGCGTTTTATCACTCTTGTTCTCTTCCAGAGGGAAATGAAGTTTTGTTGTGCAAGTCTGTGGCCTCATAAACCTGCTAAATGAGCAGTTTTTACCACCGTAAGTGGCCAGCAAAATCAGCCATCAATATTTACACTTTACATCTCACTAGCGTCTCTCACATCTCAGACAAAGCACAATTGTTTTGTATTATAGAAGAAGAAGATTATGTAATAGTTGCTATAATATATTATATTATTATTTATATAGGGGCAGGACGGTGACTCAGTGGTTAGCAATGTCACCTCACAGCAAGAAGACCACTGATTCAAGTCTTGGCTGGGTCAGTAGGCGTTTCTATGTGGAGTTTGCATGTTCTCCTCGTGTTGGTGTGGGTTTTCTCCCGGTGCTCCGGTTTCCCCCAAAAGTCCAAACACATGCGCTATAGGGGAATTGATGAACTAAATTGGGCGTAGTGTATAAGTGTGTGTGTTGGGATAGTTAGTGGTTCATTCCACTGTGGCGACCCCTAAACTAGACTAAGCCGAAGGAAAATGAATAAATATGATATATATATATATATATATATATATATATATATATATATATATATATATATATATATATAATTTAATGTATTTAAAAAAACTATTAATAACTATTATTGTCAAAAAAATCCTAATATATTATAATAATAAATCATAATAATCATAAAATAAAAATAATTTTTTTGGGTCAAAAACATTTTCTAACTAAAATGAAATAAAAACTTTAAAATACAATAATTATCAATTATCAAATAAATATTATTGACAAAAAAATTAAATAAATTGCCAAAAAAAACTATTAATAACTATTCATCAAAAATCTATTATCAACTAAAATCCCCCCAAAAAAAGAATATTAATAACTATTATTGTCAAATAATAATAACTATTGATCAATAAAAAAATTAACTCTCAATAACTATTATTATTAAAACACTAATATTGTTTTCTTTTTAAATAACTAACTAAACTGAAATAAAAACTTTAAAATACAATAATTATCAATTATCAAATAACTATTATTGTCAAAAAAAATTTACTAAATTGCAAAAAAAACCAAACAATTAATAACTATAAATGTCAAAAAACAATAACTATTGCTCAAATAAAATTTTTTTTACCAAAAATGCAAAAAAAAATATATATATATATACAGGAACAACACAGGCTCATTGTGAAAGCGTAGCCCTATATACATTTCTGGAGATCGTGAATTATGTAGCCAGAGGTACATATGGCTGCGTTTCTTCTTTAAAATGAATGTTACGAGGCGGTATGATGCTGTTTCTTTTCACGTTACCAGCTAAATGCTTACCTCCGTGTGGATGGCTTCTTAACTGTTACCAGTTTGCCCGGCGGACTTGAGACGCAGAGCAGAGTTCACTGCAATGACTGGGTTTGAGTCTGGCAAAAAATATTTCCAGAAAGCAAATCAAACAAAAACAAAAGACAAAAAATAAAATAAAATAAACAAGTAAATAACAGGATGAGAATGTGGGAAAAGGGGCTTTTCTTTTTCTGGATTGATTTTGAAAACATTATTGGTTGGGTTTAGGGAAGGTGGTGGGTGGGTCAGTAGATCCGTCAGTCAGTCAGTCAGGCAGTCGACAGCAGCCTCTAGTGGATTTACTCGAGAACAGCAGGCGTGAATGGAACCCATAAGAGAAATTTTAGATCTGAAAATGCGTACACGGCGGCCTCTGGTGGATTTACATTGCAACAGCAGGTGTGAATGGCACTTGCACAAGAAATTTGAGATCTGAAAAAGCGTACACGGTGGCCTGTGGTGGATTCACGAAAACAAAAGCTGAACTAATAACATACCTCCTGGGATATATTTTGCGCTCTCCAGAAATGTATACAGGGGTACGTATTCAGAACGAGCCTGGATTGTAAATGAGCTAATTAAGCTTTTAAACTGTACCGAATACTAGTATCTTGAAGAATATCTAGTCTAATATTATGTGCTGTCATCATGGCAAAGAGAAAATAAATCAGTTATTAGAAATGAGGTATTAAAACTATTATATCTAGAAATGTGTTGAAGAAAATCTTCTGTCTGTTAAACAAAAATTGGGGGAAAAAATATACGGGAGGGCTAATATTTCAGGAGAGCTATAAAATTCTGACTTCAACTGTACACCAGGATTCCTGTGACATGGAAGGTGATCATTACTGTATGCCCTGAAGAGGGATTGACTAACAGGCCGTGATTAAAACTCTATTCAAATGTGCTTTAGTGAAGCATGTGATTATGAAGTCGTCACCCTGGGCTGCTTTCATGCATGAGTTAAACACGGATCAAACCAAATGTTTCGCTAATGTAATGCTTTCAGCCTGATGTGAACAGATGTGGTGGGTAAATGCAGGGTAAAAACAGTGTATTGGGGACGCTCGATGAGTTTATGTATTGTAATCAAATCCTGCTCAGAAATTCCTGCTTATAATGTTTGGAAGTTGTAATTATGGTGGATTTTGGGTTTGTTTTGCATGTAAAATGAGCATGCTGTGCGGTTTCACCCATATGGAAATCTGATATATGGCTATATATGAACATATACAGTATATTTATCCATTTTCTGATCAATTCTTATTGTTTTTTCACAATAATAATTGGGTTTTTTTGACCAATAGTTCTTGTTTTTTTCAACCCAATCTCATTCTGAATACGTACCACTGTATACATTTCTGGAGAGCACCAAATACGTGCCAGGAGGTTCGTTTTGTTGCAGTTTTTTTGTTTTTGTTTTTCATGAATCCACCAGAGGTCGCTGTGTACGCTTTTTCAGATCTCAAATTTCTCTCGCAAGTGCCATTCACACCTGCTGTTCTCATGTAAATCTACCAGAGGCCACTGTGTACGCTTTTCAGATCTCAAATATCTCTCACGACTGCCATTCACACCTGCTGTTCTTGCATAAATCCACCAGAGGCCGCTGTTGGCTGACCGACCGACTGACTGACCCACCCTCCTCCTTCCCTAAACCAGAACGACAGTTTTCAAAAGCAATCCAGAAAAAGAAAAGCCCTCACGGCTGGCTGATTTTTTCCTATGTTTTCAGATCTCACAGCACTCTCACCCTGTTATTTACTCGTTTAATGTATTTTTTTTTTTTTGTTTTACCTGCTTTCTGGAACTGTTCTTCACCACACTCGAACCCCATCAACACGGTCAACTCCTCTCTGTGTCTCAAGTCCATGGACGTATGCAGCGAGCCACTGGACAACCTGGCGGGAAAAGCCGTCCATATTGAGGTAAGCGTTCAACTGGTAAGCAAGGAAGGACGTCATACTGCCCCATAGCGTTTGTTTTAAAGACGAAATACAGCCATACATACCTCTGGCTACATAATTTGTGATCTCTAGAAATGTAGACAGGGGTAAGTTTTTAGAATGAGCCTGTGTTGGTTAATTTGGGTAAAGTTAGGGTAATTAGGCAAGTCATTGTATAACAGTGGTTTGTTCTGGAGACAATCCAACACTAATATTGCTGAAGGGGGCTAATAATATTGACCTTAAAATGGCTTTAAAACAATTAAAAACTGCTTTTATTCTAGCCTAAATAAAACAAATAAGACTTTCTCCAGAAGAAATAATATTAGAGGAAATACTGTGAAAATTTCTTGAATCTGTCAAACATCATTTGGGAAATATTAGAAAAAGAAAAATAATCAAAGAGGGTTTAATAATTCTGATTTATATAAATATTTGAAGAATTTCACAGGAGGGCGAGTAATTTTGACTTCAAATGTACATTAGGTGCCGTTATTATGTAATTGAGAGATAAACCTGCGCCCTGGTGCTAAAAAAAAACAGTGGCATTAGCACGCAGACATTTTCACCTGCTCTCGGCCGTCTGTGACACCCAACAAATGAGCGTAAAACCCCTGACAGGCCAGAATCAGTCTTCCCGGAGCCGCTGATTGGTGAAGTTATCTTTAATTGGTTTAAACTTTGCCCCGGCTGCCTGGGGATTGGCAAGCTTAATTTCAGCAAAAGGTCAACATCAATAAATCCAGCTGAAGAGGAGAAAGAGGAGAGACATTACACACTTACAGGAGGGCAGAATGTGGAGCCAGACGCAAGCTTATTTTAGTCGATGGAAAATAAAGACTAAAACTACTGGACAAAAAAAAACTAATTTTAAACTAAAATGCAAAACAATATCAAAATATAGATATTAATTAACAAAAACTACATCAATAATTAATAATGATATAACAATGACTATTGATGGCTCAGACACGGTGGCTCAGTGGTGTCGCACTGTGACATCACAGCAAGAAGGTCGCTGGATTGAGCCTCGGCTGGGTCAGTTGGTGTTTCTGTGTGGAGTTTGCATGTTCTCCCCGTGTTGGTGTGGGTTTCCTCCGGGTGCTCTGGTTTCCCCCACAGTCTAAACACATGCGCTATAGGGGAATTGATCAACTAAATTGTCCGTAGTGAATGAGTGTGTGTGTGTGAATGAGTGTGTATATATTCCCATTACTGGGTTACAGCTGGAAGGGCATCTTCTGCGTAACACAGATGCTGGAATAGTTGGCGGTTCATTCCGCTGTGGTGACCCCTGATAAATAAAGAGACTAAGCTGAATGAAAATAAATGACTAATAACTATCAGTGTCAATTTTTTTACTAAAATGCAATAAAAAAATAAGGAAAATAATCTATTAATTCACAAAAAAAACAACAATATCAATCAATAACCAGGATGCAAATTACAGCGTTTCCCCTAATTAAGGCTTGATCCCCCCTGAAGGACGTCAAAACAAGATGTTTGGGGGGTCAGCCCTTTGAAACTGAGAAAAAAGTTGACTCTGATCTGTATTTTAAATAATAATGTTAATAATTCAAATAATAGACATCTGTTTGACCACCCCTATAATGGGTCATACCATTGTGAATGCATAATCGGTCCAAAAAAGTCATTCAACAGGCTGAGCACCAAACATTTCCTCATAAAATAGCTGTTTGTTTCTACATATTGCCTAAAAGTATCCTCAAATTAGGTGCATTGTTTGCATAGTTTGTTCGTAGGCTGAAATAGCTAATCAGGTCAGTAAACACTGAATCATCTATCCCACAAAACACTGAAAGCTTAAATATATTATGAATTAATTAGATGTTATTTAAATAAAAACACACGTTTGATTCAGTGAAGCATGCGTTACAGAAACTAACATTACCAAAACAGTTGACCCCCCCGATCGTCAATGTATAATTAGCATTTTTGAACAAAAACAGTAACAATCAATAAATATTATTGTCAATAAAGCAATAACTGTTAGTCAAAAAATGCTTTAAACTAAAACCCAGAAACTAAATCACTATTAATAACTATTATTGCCTAAAAACAATTATGACTGGTCAAAAGAGAATATTTTTGTTATGTGCTGTGTTAAATGCTATGTGCTGCGCTGAAAGATCACACAGTCTTTCTTTCTTTCTTTATTGTTTCTATTAAACCAGTGTATTAATCTTTATAATTCATTGTTTTTTTATTTTATACTTCTTGTATTTTGTTTCTTTTGTTCTTGTATATGTAAATTAAAATAGTCATTGAATTATCAGAGAATTAAATGTGAATTATCATTATGTATGAAATGTGCTATAAAAAAATTGCATTTAAAATGACATAAACTGAATTACTCTTAATGACAGACATCATAAGCATGCATGAAATCTCAGTCATATCATGATTATAAAGGTGTCATAACAGTCTTTTGAACACCCCTTCAAATAAATCCAACTCATAATGAATGGGATGAGGTAGCAATAGCTACAAAGAGGATTGAAATTTGTTCAAATAAATTTAACATAGGGATGGCACGGTGGTCACCTCACAGCAAGAAAGTCACTGGTTCAAACCTCGGCTGGGTCAGTTGACGTTTCTGTGTGGAGTTTGCATGTTCTCCCCGTGTTGAACTAAATTGGCCGTAGTGTATGAGTGTGTGAATGAGTGTGTATGGGTGTTTCCCAGTAATGGGTTGCAGCTGGAAGGGCATGCACTGTGTAAAACATATGCTGGAATAGTTGGCGGTTCATTCCGCTGTGGCGACCCCTGATAAATAAGGGAGTAAGCTGAATGAAAATGAATGATGTGATGAAATTTTACATACAACATATAACAAAAAGTGCACAACATGAAAATAAACGTGAAGTGTAACTGTGGGAGTCTACAGGCAGACAAACTGCACAAAAAACGACATTAAAATAGTCAAACGACTTGAAAATGAGGATGTTTATAAATATAACAATCTTGATAGTATTATTAGTAGACCTCAGAGAACAGTACAAAATAAAAAAGCTCACCCCTTTCAAGCCTCTGTGTCTCCTCTATATTGGCACTGACCCCTGGAAAGATGGGGTCATATTTTCATATAATGGCAAAGCTACTCGGTTAGTGCTTTATAATAAGGCTAAAATGAAAAGGACACAAGCTCTGTGGATCATAGGAAGAGGAAGAGACGAGATGGACAGCTAGTTGACCCAGAGCTAAAAGGACAGCTCCATTTATTTTGCTCTGAGAGGTTTGAGGGAGAAATTGGAGCCAGCGGAGGCTTCACTTCCATTAGCCAGAGTGTCATTCTGAAGCCGCGCGCTCTGGGTGTACATGCTCACCTGTTCAGAGCATTAGCAATACAGCTCTAGATGATCTGTGACGCAGAGCAAACTGATCGTCATCCTTTTACTATCCATTTATTTATTTATTTGTTTTTATTATCATTCATTTGTTTTTTTTTATATTATTAATATTTTATTTTGTTTGAATTAGCACATATTTCTTGGTTCTCAAAAATGTAGCCCTGGGCAAATTTTCCCAATGAACCCGTGTTGAATGTATTTGAGATTGTCAGAAATGTACACAGCGGCCTCTAGTGCATTTGTGAAAAACTGCAAGCAGACGTGGACTCTGCCACATATTTCACGGTTCCCAAAAAGGCAAGTCTATAGCACTGTATACAATGTAGGGGTGTCACGGTGACGCAGTGGGTAGCACAAGCGAGAAGGTTGCTGGTTTGAGCCCTAGCTGGGCCAGTTGGCATTTCTATGTGGAGTTTGCATGTTCTCCCCGTGTTGGCGTGGGTTTCCTCCGGGTGCTCCGGTTTCCCCCACAAGTCCAAACACGTGCGCTATAGGGGAATTGAAGAAGTTAAATTAGCCATAGTGTGTGTGTGTGTGTGTGAATGAGTGTGTATGGGTGTTTCCCAGTGTTGGGTTGTGGCTGGAAGGACATCCGCAGTGTAAAACATGTGCTGGATAAGTTGGTGGTTCATTCCGCTGTGGTGACCCCAGATTAATAAAGGAACTAAGCCAAAAAGAAAATGAATGAATGAATGTAAACAATGTAGATTGTGTCAAAGCAGCTTAACACAGATGAAGTTGTAGTAAATTAAAACTGCTTTCCTTTATTTGTCACAGTTCAGTTCAGTATAATGTGAGTGTCTCTGCTAAAAAGCAAGTCCACCGATGAGTCTGTGTTGGTTTTTCCCTGCGCTGTTGATTGATTGTTGTCTGTATTGACTGTGAGCTTGTGGTCTGGATATGGCAGGACGAAGGTGAAAGTGCAGATGTGGAGCAAGAACTCAGAGTTGTGGCCGAGGAAAGCATGTGGAGATGGAGACGGAGATGGTGACAGCTGGACTCTACCACCGCGCCACAATAAAAGGTGACGGGTCCAATCTAACACTCCATCAACAGCTCCTGGCCTAATGCTCTGTGTGTCAGACTGAGTTAGAGGAGCCGGCGCTGACCGACACACACACACACACACACACACACACACACACACACACACACACACACACACACACACACACACACACACACACACACACACCAGACCAACACAAACACTTCAGAGATGTGAGTCAAGCCATGCACTTGAAGTGGTCATGATGTGATGCAGCTAAATCTGACGTTGTTTTGTGTGTTTGCATGAGAATTAAATACATAAAAAATATTCACTCTTAACATTTTGGGTTTGTTTTAACTCTGCGTTGTGTATAATATGGACAAACCCAACAGCTGGGTTAAAAACTCTTTCAAATTCAATTAAAATGTAAGCTAGATTTTGCAAACATGACCCAACATTGGGTCAAAACATCTTTGGGTTGTAAAGTGTGCTTTTGGTTTATTTGTTCTTGTTTTGTTGTTCTAATATGGACAAACCCAACAGTTGGGTTAAAATCTCATTTAAATTCAATTAAAATGTAACTCAATGGTTAGAATTGTGCATATATATATATATATATAACCCAATATTGGGTTAAAAAGTGTGCTTTTTGTTTGTTGTTTGTTTGTTTTTGTTTTGTTGTTATAATATGGACAAACCCAACAGTTGGGTTAAAAATAATTTAAATCCAATTAAATGTGACCTTAATAATTACATCTGTGCATATATGACCCAACATTGTGTTAGAAAGTGTGCTTTTGGTTTGTTGTTTGTTTTTGTTTTGTTGTTCTAATATGGAAATATCCAACTGTTGGGTTAAAAACACTTTAAATTCAATTAAAATTTAACTGGGCTGGGTTAAAAACTCATTTAAATTAAAATGTAACTCAATGGTTAGATTTGTGTATATATGACCCAACATTGGGTTGAAAAGTGTGCTTTTTGTTTGTTGTTTGTTTTCGTTTTGTTGTTCTAATATGGACAATAAATGGGTTAAAATGGGTTAAAAACTCATAAAAATTTTATTTCAGTTAAAATGTAAGTTAGATTTGTGAATATATGACCCAACATTGGATCAAAACAACATTGGGTTAGAAAGTGTGCTTTTGGTTTGTTGTTTGTTTTGTTGTTCTAATATGGACAAACTCAACAGTTGGTTAACTCAATTAAAAAAAATAACTCAATGGTTAATTATGTACACATATAACCCAACATTTGGTAAAACCAACATTGGGTTAGAAATTGGGGTTTTGGTTTGTTTGTTGGTTTTTTGCTTTTGCTCTGTTGTTCTCATAAGGATAAACCCAACAGTTGGAATAAAAAACCTGATTTAAACTCAATTAATGTACAACAATGTAAGTTAGATTTGTGAATATATGACCCAACATTGGGTTAAAACAACATGGGCAAAACAAGGGTTAGTAAGTGTGCCTTTTGTTTTGTTATTTTAATATAGACAAACCCAACAGTTGGGTTAAAAACTCATTTAAATTCAAATAAAATGTAATTCAATGGTTAGGTTTGTGCATTTATGGCTCAACATCATATAGCTGCTGCAGTGTTTCCCCCACAGTCCAATCACATGTGCTATAGGGGAACTGATGAACTAAATTGGCCGTAGTGTATATGTGTGTGTGTGTGTGTGTGTGTGTGTGTGTGTGTGTGTGTGTGTGTGTGTGTGTGTGTGTGTGTGAGAATGAGTGTGTATGGGTGTTTCCAAGTACTGGGTTGCAGCTGGAAGGGTATCCGCTGCTTAAAACATATGCTGGAATAGTTGGCGGTTCATTCCGCTGTGGTGATCTCTGAAATAGATACTAAACCAAACCGAGAGATGCTGAGAAATCCAAAGCAATCTTGTGTTTTTCCTCAAAATAGCATGCATAGACTCTGACTGCGCTGTCTGGCTGTATATTTCAGGTGTGTTTGGTGGCCTGTCGCAGAGTATGAGCCGTCAGATGCAAATTAAACAGGGAATCTGACCGATGATGGAAAACAGGATTAAAACAAGGAGCGCAGAAGACGACAGGTGAAGTAAAGCGAGTCGACGGAGAGATAAATTGTTGGTCGGAGCGAGGATTCCTCTACCAGCTCCTCATCCGTGGACTCGCAGAGATTTGGCAGCTTTATTTGAAGAGCTGCGTTTCTGTCAGACCCAACCGAGACGCTCTCAGACTCTCAGAATAGAGAGAAAGAAAGCCTCCTCTGTGTCTCGACTGCACTAAAAATATCTGTAAATTAGCAGTTTTCTGAACACTGAATAAATGATTCATTAGATTTAATATATTTGAGTAAGGTAAGTGGTTGCAAACATTTTATATGGGTTAAACTTAAACAAATTAAGTTCAACATTACTCAATTTAATTTGTTTGTTTAAATTCAGCCCATATCAATTTTTTGCAACCACAACCATCATTTTTTCAGTGTATTTTGTGATTCATGTTTTTATTTTCCCCATTTATTTCCCCCCGAAAGTTGGAAAAAGGGACTTTTCTCCATATTGTCATGATAGCATCACGCAGTTGCTGCAGATTTATCGGCTGCACATCCATGATGCCAATCTCCCGTTCCACCACATCCCAAAGGTGCTCTATTGGATTGAGCTCTGGTGACTGTGGAGGCCATTTGAGTACAGTGAACTCATTGTCATGTTCAAGAAACCAGTCTGAGATGATTGGCTCTTTATGACATGGTGCGTTATCCTGCTGGAAGTAGCCATCAGAAGATGGAGACACTGTGCTCATAAAGGGATGGACATGGTCAGCAACAATACTCAGGTAGGCTGTGGCGTTGACACCATGCTCAATTGGTACTAATGGACCCAAAGTGTGGCAAGAAAATCTCCCCCACACCATTACACCACCACCACCAGCCTGAACTGCTGATACAAGGCAGGATGGATCCATGCTTTCATGTTGTTGAGGCCAAATTCTGAGCCGAGCATCCGAATGTGGCAGCAGAAATGGAGACTCATCAGACCAGGCAACGTTTCTCCAATCTTCTATTGTCCAGTTTTGGTGAGACTGTCTGGCCATTCTCCTCTGACCTCTGGCATCAACAAGGCATTTGCGCCCACAGAACTGCCGCTCACTGGATATTTCCTCTTTGTCGGACCATTCTCTGTAAACCCTAGAGATGGTTGTGCATGAAAATCCCAGTAGATCAGCTGTTTCTGAAATACTTAGAGTAGCCCGTCTGGCACCAACAACCATGCCACGTTCAAAGTCACTTAAATCCCCTTTCTTCCCCATTCTGATGCTCGCTTTGACCTGCAGCAGATCATCTTGACCATGTCTACATGCCTAAATGCATTGAGCTGCTGCCATGTGATTGGCTGATTAGAAATTTGCATTACCGAGCAGCTGGAAAGGTGTACCTAATAAAGTGGCCGATGAGTGTATTTTAGGGGAAACTTACGGTTATCCAGGTTATGGATTTTATTTATTTATTTATTCAGTTTTCATGCAGAGGATCTTAGGTTTAGAACTGCAGAATAAACCAGATCCTCCACATGCAGTGTTTTCTCCGTGCATCGTCCATAATTTACTGTCTGATTTGTTTTTTGAGCTCCACTATTGGATTTTCTGGCATGATTGGCTCCGAGCTGAAAGTTTTCATTACAACTTCTCGCAGAATATCATTCACTGAATATTAGGTTTAAGTTTTGCATCTGTTATTTATATCGATCCGCTAAGGCCGGCTCAACCTGCGTGCGTTTATTCGATTTCTAGATATTAAGAAAACATTTCTGCTTTGCATTTTTCCTGTTCTGTATTGATTGGCTGAGACGGTCTCTAAGGACAGCCGGCGTGCATTTCATTTGTGGAGTGAAACATGAGGATGAAGAGCAATGACAAATAAACTCAATACTGCTTAATTAAAAAGGGTCAAATGTGAAAGGTCATTAAAAGGGGCATTAAAGGGACAGGTCATGCAAAATTGTGTTTTTAACCTTTCTGTCCTCAGTGGAACAGCAGAGGTATATTAGTCTACGCTTAGATGTGCTGAAATCTTCAGTCACACTTTACAATAAGGTTGCATTAGTTAATGTATTTACTGACATTTATTAATCATAGTTCAACATTTACTAATGCATTATTCATTTTGGCTTTGTCTTCATTTCAGAGGTCACCACAGCGGAATGAACCGCCAACAAATATCTCCGAGCTCAGGGTTCTCTCCCGGGACAGCATGCCAAACCTGCTTTATACGCCAAGCATATCTAAGTGGGAACTCTTGAAATAAACAAACTCTTGTAATGGGATATGTAATGGTTTATACTTACTGCTATAAAGTGAAAATATAAAACACAATATACATAACTGTCTTACAAAAAGTGCACAAAGTGATATCTTTGTGAAACAAACATACCAATACAGTTATTATAAATCAAAGATGATTATAGTTAAAACAGCTCCAAATACTGGCCTGACATAAGCAAAACAGTATTATTTTGACCTCATTTTAAAGATGTGGTAATGCTTTACAATAAGGTTGTATTAGTTCAGCGGCGTCTAAACTCGGTCCTGAAGATCCTGCAGATTTTAGCTCCAGCTTGCCTTAACACACCTGCAAGAATGTTTCTAGTATGCCTAGTAAAACTGCGGTCACACTAGAGTTTGTGTGTGCGAAATTCTGTCATACGTCGCTGCGAAAAGGGGCGGGATTAAACAAGATGATTAGAGATTTAAAAAAGCCAGCGATTGGTCCATGTTTTTAAAATTCTGATCACAGAGAGGTCCTGTTTTGATCCTCGATTGGTCTCATGCAGTCAAGTGATGCGATTTCGCAAGTCAGAGATCACCAAGCTTGAACTTTGCACTGTAGCGACCTGCGAAACTTGATGCATGACCTTGCGTTTCCGGTCTGACGCATTCACGTGCGTATGAATGGAAGTCTATGGGGAGAAAAGCCCAGTGTGACCGCAGCTTCACAGCTTGATTAGCTGGTGTCTGATTGGGTTGAAACTAAACTTTGCAGGACACCGGCCCTCCAGAACCGAGTTTGGACATCCATGTATTAGTTCATTCATTCATGCATTTTCCTTCGGCTCAGTCCCTTATTTATCAGAGGTGGCCACAGTGGAATGAACCGCCAACTATTCCAGCATAAAAGCTTTTTGAGTTAAATGAACTAATGTTAACTATTGGAAGCTTATTGCATGGTGTTAATGTACAATAGCCCTATAAATACACTGTCAAATCATATTTAGTTTATTTTATTTTGTGCATTAACATATTAACATTTCTTTATTTGGTGTTTTGTGTTTATTTGCGGTGGTAAATTGCATTATGGGATGTTGATCTCTGCTCTGTCCACTTGTGATGCTGAACATTCAACTCTACAGTTTAACAAAGTGACGTTTATTGACGTTTAGTATTAATAGCATGTATAATAAATAATATAGAGAGAAATAAGGCTGTAAAATAACAGAAAATGTACTGGCAGATTAATACAAGGTTTCTGTAGCATAAAATACAACACCAACACAGACAATATAGCACTTTAAACTATTACAGATGGCATTTTTTTACGGTTGAAAGTTGTTGGAGAAAAGATTAAGCCCTCATAATGCAATTTAAAAGCAGAAATGAGTAGGGAAAATAAAAACAACAACCACACCGATATTTATTTACAGTGCAGTATGTTTTTAAGTGAAGCCGAGTGTGTTGAAATGACACATCATCAGGTGCTGGAGTGTGTGATATTGAGTGGCATCTTGGTCCTTGATGATGTTTGTGGTGAATGAGAAAAGCTGTCAGAGTCTAATCTGAGCTCTTCAGTCAATCTGCACATCAGCGCTGACATTTCCAGAGTTACGTAAGCGCCGGAAAGCCCAGTTTCACTGAAACTCCTGCTGAATGATGAATCCAGGCCTCCGCTGGGGAAGCCGACCTGATTGGGGATGCGGAGTCTGTCTTCCGGCGCCACAGCAACCACACATCGCCATCGGCAATCGTCTCCAGGACAGAGAGAAGAGATATAGGACACACTGACATTCATCAAGAATAACTGAGAGCTGATGAATAAAACCATGTCTGCTGGGCACTGTTCACTGAATTAAAGGATTCATTGGATTTACTAATTTCTTCAAGGTAAGTGGTTGAAAACAATTGATATGGACTGCATTTAAACCAGGGGTGCTCAAACTTTTAAAGGACCAAAAACCAATGATCATTGTGAGCTGTGGGCCGAAGGTAAATACACCAAACTGTATTACATTAAAGTTGCTATGGTTAATTAACTAATTCATTCATTCATTTTCTTTTCAGCTTAGTCCCTTTATTAATCAGGGGTCGCCACAGCGGAATGAACCGCCAACTTATCCAGAACATGTTTTACGCAGCAGATGCCCTTCCAGCCACAACCCGTCACCAGGAAACCAAGGAAACCAAGCCATACACACTCATTCACACACACACACACACTCATACACAACGGTCAATTTAGTTCATCAGTTCCCCTTATAGCGCATGTGTTTGGACTTTTGGGGGAAACCAGAGCACCCAGAGGAAACCCACACCAACATGGGGAGAACATGCAAACTCCACACAGAAACACCAACTGACTCGAGGCTCGAACCAGCAACCTTCTTGCTGTGAGGCGACAGCGTTACCTACGTCCCCAATTTATTTTCTTAAATTCAATTTGTTTGTTTAAATTCAACACAAATAAATTGTTTGCAACAGTTTTGCAGACATCATTTTTTTCAGTGCAGCTGCGAATCCAAGCGAAAGTAAATCAGGCTTAAAATAAAAATGACTACAGCAAAGAAAGCGAAACCAAAAGCCCAATCCTGGACATTTTAGGAGATTAGAAACCCCGGACTGATGCAGTTTTTAGTCCCAAAAAGGCGCGTCTCTGTGGGTCTCTGCAGAGCATGAGAGACCGTCTGTGGGAGTGTTGATAGTACCCACGCACACACAACCAGAAGTAGGAAATGTGTAGGGCGGGAGGAGATTTTCCTCTAGTTAATTGATCTCAGATGTTTGGCTATTGGGAGGATAAAAAAAGAGTAAAAGGATGATAACCAATAAAAAAAAGTGACCAAATATACTTGGGCGGACGTTAATATACCTGCATGGCCTGCCTAGGTAAAGTATGTGTGGGAAGCACTGCAGTTTGATAGGGCGCTTGGACCCGGAAGCCGCTTCGCCTGAGGTCACACTTAACCAGCAGATAAAACATGGAACTGTTTTATTTTGAATATAATTGTAAATCAAACATCCTTATTGATCCAAATATGTCTTTTAACAAGCTCTAATTTGGCGAATTTGTGTGAGCAAAAAGGTTGTAGTCTGGCCCTTTAAATGCAACGAGCCGCTGCTGTTGAGAAGGGGGCGGAGCCTTCACGCGCTACTCTGATGAAAACGATGGAACAAGCTAATCTCACAATGCCAGAAACCAGCAGTCCTGAATTAAAGTCTTATAAAGTCAAACAAGCGTCAAATAGTGTTGAGAAAAGGAGTTTACAGCTTCTAGACCCAAACTGGAGGATTCTGAACGGTTAGTGGACACTTTGTATGTGTTTGTTGTGTTGATTGAAGTCATCGGCTAGCATGAGTTACTGCTCTGTTGCTGTGCTAAACATAACGCTACAATTAGAAATACATGGATAACATGACAAGTCTGTCACATGTCTGTACAGTAGATAATAAATGTGTATTTATGAAGTGATGGTGAGCATTAAATCTTTCAACACAGCTAGTTTACGGTCTCTCTTAATACAGCTAACTTTAGCCACACCTTAAAGGACATTTCAGAACTTTAGTCAAATATGAAGTGATTTAATTCATTTATTAATTCTGTTAGTCATAATTTATTATCCTGTCACAATTGTTATGGATTATATTAACACCATTTTTATTCAATTTCTACACACTTACAGTTCATTATAATTGGTATTTCTCTACTGTTTTTATTTTAGAACTTAATGTTAGTAATTCAGTTCTGTTTTTGACAACTGATGTTTATGATTTTGTAAATGTATACATTAATATTTGTTATTTGTTTTAATTTTATCCTTTTGATTTAAAATTTTATTTATTTACATTATCTTGCAGTGAAAATGAGAATTGTTACTGTGTCAACTGGATGAAAATTAGTATTTTATTTAATTCTTTGTATATTTTGCATGCTCATTCATTCACTTATTTAATTATTTACTTCTTTATTCATCATTTAGACACTAATAATCCTGCTTTATATGCATTAAATCTAGTGAATACATATAAATACACATAAACGTAATGTGTGACATTAAAGGAAATTGAATCTGCACTGATATGATACTTCATCAAATGACACTTACAGTAAGTTCTCACACATATTTAACACAATAATTTAATAGAAGCATTGATTAGCATATAATTCAGTGAACATTTTTATAAATAACTGATGAGCCACAGGTTCTGTGTGTTGCTCTTTTGTGAGTTTGAGACTTCACTGCGCTACTCTGCCACCTGCTGTACAGGAGAATCACAGGCCGGCTGCAGATAAAAGCATCATGTGTGCAGAAAGCATGTTTTATGTGTGTGTGTGTTTGTGTGTGCTCTGAAACAGCAGTGCTGAAGTGATAGACGGGTGGCTGTTTTGACAAAGAAACAAAATGAGGTTTAGAGCACCTCTATCGACCAGCCGAGTCCCTCAAGTTTTGCTTTATGAGAAGAAATAAATCCTTCTCAGACACACACACGAGCAGAGACGCGGCACGGCCAGCCAAATACTGACTTGTCTAATAAAAAGACACTTGATCCTGAAGTATCTAATAACTGGGGTATGATTGCTCATTGCCGTGTAAACAGAAATGTTGAAATAAAGCCTTCGGGCTGCTAAACTCATGCTGTCACCTCCTCCAACTAGAGCTGCACTATATATATAGACATGAGCTGGTGTAAGATTCTGATGGTGTGATAACCTTCAATAAAAATATCACGGTTTAACAGTATTGTGTTTACTGCTCTAAAATATATTCTGTTTAAATATCTGGGTAAAAAAACGGTTTAAACACAGTATATTTTATTTTGAGAAACATTTAAAACAATGTGGAGCAGTAAACATGTCAGGCTGAATAACTCAAATCAATTTAGTTTAGATAAAACCACTGATGATTATAGTAAAGATTAAAATCACACTCATACAAGACGGCCAGTTTAGTTGATCAGTTCCCCTATAGCACACACACACACACACACACACACACACACACACACACACACACACACACACATACACTACGGCCAGTTTAGTTGATCAATTCCCCTATAGCACACACACACACACACACACACATACACTACGGCCAGTTTAGTTGATCAATTCCCCTATAGCACACACACACACACACACACACACATACACTACGGCCAGTTTAGTTGATCAATTCCCCTATAGCACACACACACACACACACACACACACACACATACACTACGGCCAGTTTAGTTGATCAATTCCCCTATAGCACACACACACACGCACACACACACACACACTCATACACTACGGCCAGTTTAGTTGATCAATTCCCCTATAGCACACACGCACACACACACACTCATACACTACGGCCAGTTTAGTTGATCAGTTCCCCTATAGCACACGCACACACACACACACACACACACACACACACACACACACACACACACACACACACACACACACACACACACACACACACACACTCTCACACTACAGTCAGTTTAGTTGATCAATTCCCCTATAGCGCATGTGTTTGAACTGGGGGAAACCGGAGCACCCGGAAAAAACCCACGCCAACACGGGGAGAACATGCAAACTCCACACAGAAACACCAACTGACCCAGCTGAGACTCGAACCAGCGACCTTCTTGCTGTGAGGCGACAGTGCTGACCACTGAGCCACCGTGTCGCCTACAAAATAAATGAATTATTAATGTGTTAAAAATCTCCTCTCCCTTTAACAGCACTTAGGACAGTAGTTTAAAACAACACACACACACACACACACGTCTGTAATGTTCTGAGTGTAAGTGATGTGTGTATCGCAGGAACACGCAGTAGTCAGTTTGTCCAGTATGGTGCAGCGCTAGCTCTGTGTTCCCCCGCTGTAGGGTCACATCACCCCAGTGATTTCCTCTTTAGGGACACCAGTGAAAGCCCTGCTAGAAAAATATTGCGTTCTATAAAACTTCTCCATAATCGGGCCGGTGCAATAAATCCAGGACTGAAATATTAAGTGGGCCTGATATTTCCTTGGCGTGTGTCCAGCGCCGCTAGTAAAAACCAGCAGTCAGAATGACCTTAGCGTTAAAGAAATACCATAGTCAACCGGCGGCTCGCGCATCTCTCTGTGTGTGTGTGTGTGTGTGTGTGTGTGTGTGTGTGTGTGTGCTGTTCTTCAACACACTCCGTTATCAATGTTCATTAGACAGCAAATTACGCTAACCAGGATTATGGAGCGCTGTAAAGGTGTGTGAGGTGATCTACGACTCTGAAATCACAAGAACGACTCTGCTGCGCTACTAGCCTACGCTAATATACATGGAGAATAGTGCACATCAGCCTCTGCCTACACACACACACACACACACACACACCAGACACGCACACACACACGTACATTCATACCAGACACACACACACACACACACACACACGTACACTCACACCAGACACACACACACACCAGACCCACTCATGCACCAGATCCACACACACACACACACACACACACACACACCAGATCCACACGCACACACACACACACACACCAGATCCACACGCACACACACTAGACACACACACCAGATCCACACACACACACACACCAGACCCACTCACGCACCAGATCCACATACACACACACACACACACGCACACACACACACACATACACACACACACACACACACACACACACACACACACACACACACACACACACTAGACACACACACCAGATCCACACACCCACACACAAACATACTCACACGTCTGTTCACACCAGACACACACACCAGACCCACTCATGCACCAGATCCACACGCACACACACTAGACACACACACCAGATCCACACACACCAGACCCACTCACGCACCAGATCCACACACACACACACACACCAGATCCACAAGCACACCACACACTAGACACACACACCAGACCCACACACACACACACACACACACACACACACACACACACACACACACACACACACACCAGACACACTCAAAGACACCAGATCCACACACACACATACACACTCTCTCTCTCAAACGCGCTCATACACTCTCTCTCTCCGTCTTTCTCACACACACACACACACACACTTGCTGTAACCATACATATGATCCTACACTCATACACTCACTCACCCACACACAGACAAACACTTGCTCTAACCCTACATGTGAACACACACACACACACACACAGGCTTCACATATAAGTGAGTTCCAGCACCTGAAGCATTATTGTAGATGATCTTATTTCACAGATGCGCTGAGCACACTGCCTGCGGGACACGTCTGCTGTAGTGAAGGCAGAATCAGCCATCACACTCTTCAGCTGAGGATCAATCGGCCCTTAATTAACTCGCGTACAGTAATACACACTCACACACACACACACACACACACACACACACGCATCTCCTCAAGACACAGTCTCTGCTTGCAAGGCATTCTCCAAGATTTTATAGGTGACTCGAGTAGCGAGTAACGCAATCGCCACACAGCAAGAAGGTCACTGGATCGAGCTGGGTGACCAGCTGGGTCAGTTGGTGTTTCTGTGTGGAGTTTGCATGTTCTCCCCGTGTTGGTGTGGGTTTCCTCCAGGTGCTCCAGTTTCCCCCACAGTCTAAACACATGCGCTATAGGGGGAATTGATCAACTAAAATGTCCGTAGTGTATGAGTGTGTGTATGAATGAGTGTGTGTGGGTGTTTCCCAGACATGGTTTGCAGCTGGAAGGGCATCCGCTGTGTAAAACATATGCTGGATAAGTTGGCGGTTCATTCCGCTGTGGCGACCCCGGATTAATAATGGGACTAAGCTGAAAAGAAAATGAATGAAATGAGTGATTATAGCGCCTCCCACTGGTGAATGCGGTTATACTAATAGCAGGTATTATTGGGTAGTTTGGTCATTTATTTCACTAATTTGGCAACCATCAAACGGTTTGAATTTCGGCTTAGTAAAATAAACATTAGTGTTCGATTTAGGATGACACTAATACATGTACTATGCTGTAGAGTGTGTAAGTGCATAAGTACATAGTGTATATTTGGGACACAGCTTTGGTGTTTCATAACAATTCAATTCAATTCCCCTTTATTTGTATAGCGCTTATACAATGTAGATTGTGTCAAAGCAGCTTCACATAAAAGGTCACAGTAAATAGGAACAGTGTAGTTCAGTTTGTAGTGTTTAAGTTCAGTTCAGTTTAGCTCAGTTCAGTGTGGTTTAATAATCACTACTGAGAGTTCAAATATTAAAGAGCAAATCCAACGATGCGCAGCTCTACAGATCCTGAACCATGCAAGCCAGTGGCGACAGCGGAGAGGGAAAAAAAACTTCACTAAAGGCGGAAGTGAAGAAAAAAAACCTTGAGAGAAACCAGGCTCAGTTGGGCACGACCATTTTAATTTCTCCGCTGGCCAAACGTCTTGTGCAGAGCTGCAGTCTCAGTGGCGGAGGCTGGAAGCTGGCCTCAGCGAAGACTCGTCTGTCTCTGGAGCATCACAGGAATCAGTCTCATGTTCTCCACTCCTCCATGACCATCACAGTAGCTGCTCAGGATACGGCCTGGTCCAGGATATGGAAACCTTGGGATCATCTCGTCGTTGGTCTTGGATCGAATCAGTGACTCTGCATAGTCTGAGGGCCTCGGGAAGAGTATCCCCAGGTGGAAATGGAGAATAAAGAGAATATTTAGCGTAGCTGATGTTCATAGTGTATATAAACTAGATGCAGATCCTGTGTGGAAGCCCCCTAAGTGGTGCACTAAGTGTATGCTTTACTGAACAGATAGGTCTTTTTAACATCTAATTTTTACGAGGTGGGTCGTTAGCACAATGCTTAACCCCCAACCTGGAGGACCAGGACATGCACTACAGACAATTTAGCTTACTCAATTCCCCTATTCACCTTATTCTCCGTGTACGAGTGGGCGCAGCCATTTGAATCATTTTGGCTCGAGACTTCTGGTCTCCTTCACTTCCATTCATTTCAGCTCGTTTTGCTGCTTGGTGTTGCAAACTGATCTTTTTTTCTTATTATAATATTCTACTTTGTCTGTATTGTAATGTAAACACTTGTTTGTAGAGTAAGTAGTTTGACCGTTTTTTGCCGTTTATTATTCCTGGTCATTTCTCCCATAGGCAACTGAATCAGAAGTTCTAAAACAATCGTATGTATTTTCAATTGTTGATCAACTATAAACTCAACTCAACATTGCATATCCTGCGATGTGACTACTGCAGGCACACACAATGCAATGTTGATGCTAAAGTGATATATTGTGCAGCAAAATATTATTACACCTAATGACATCTTGATCATCTTCTAATAATATATATTTTTTTCATCATTATTTTTGACCTATATACATATTTAACCATCTTACATTTCTTATAACCAGTAAATTTTATTAAATAAATCTAGAAAACACAGTTAGAATTGAGTCCTTAAAGTGTTTGTGCTGAATTAATTATGGAGAAGAGAAAACACAAGGAAGAAATAAGAGCAAAGTCAATACGGTGCTCTGAAAAACACTGTGTGCACAATCTAAACACATGTTTGAAGGCAAATGTGCACATTGTATTAATGTGCTGAGTTTATGAGGGGGAAAATGTTTTATTGATCAAAGAGGAAGATACAAAAGGGAATATTTTACTCGGCATCATTTTCTCAATTTGTTTGAGAGTGTGAGCGGTGAAAGACCATGCTAACTACAGTAACCCTCCCATCAGGGCTGCCAACTCCAGCTTCAGGCTTATTTACAGACGCTTCACTAATACGTTTTCAGTTCTTCGTCTGGTTTAACAGAAATGTAGTGCGGGGCATAGATTAATCACATCCAAAATAAACGTTTGTTTACACGAAATACATGTACAGTTACAGTCAAAATGATTCATCCTCATGTGAATGTCTTTCAGATATTTCCCAAATGATGTTGAACAGATTCAGGAATTTCTCACAGTATTTCCTCTAATATTTTTTCTTCTGAAGAAAGTCTTATTTATTTTATTTCGGCTAGAATAAAAGCAGTTTTTAATAGTTTTAAACCCATTTTAAGGTCAATATTATTAGCCCCCTTCAGCAATATTAGTTTTGGATTGTCTCCAGAATAAACCACTGTTATACAATGAGTTGCCTAATTACCCTAACTTTACCCTAATTACCCTAGTGAAGCCTTTAAATGTCACTTTAAGCTGAATACTAGTGTTTTGAAGATTATCTAGTCTAATATTATGTGCCTTGAAGAATATCTAGTCTAATATTATGTGCTGTAGTCATTAGGGCTGCCCGATCAATCAACAAAAGATCACAATCTCAATTCGACCCCCACACAATCTTAATCCAGCATTTTTATGATTCAGCCAATTCTATTTTCAAGGTTAGGAGAAGAATAAATGCAGTTGCACAAGTCTTCACGTTGTTTTAAATACAGTACATACCTCCAAATGGTGTTACGTATCACATTCTGTACTTATAAGGAATAATTCACCCAAAAATGTCAATTCTGTCTTAATGTAATGATTCACGACTGCAAAATTACACGTGAGCTGACACTGTTTGTTTACTACCGAGAGGACATGCGCGTGATCGATATATACTTTAATGAACAGAACCTGCATAGGCTGTGAATAACAGGTAATAAAGTTGTAAATAATGCGGGAGGTATTATTTACATGTGTGTGTTTTTTTCCTCAAAGTGACGGCAGTCATGACATGAGCGCACTCGGCAGTAAAAGTGAAACCAAAAGTGCGCACATCATTTAAATCAACATATCGCATTTTAGAGTTAGGATTACAACAAGCATCCCATATGTTTTTTCAGAACCCAGAGTGTTGTGCATGAAAATAAATGTGTAACGGTGTCATTATAACTACTCTAGCCTGTATAATGTTGAAAATAATGCAAGAGGGAATCTGGTAACGACAAACAAGTGAAAAAATGGTCTAATAATGTTGTCTGACTGATATTAGGCCTAATATTATTATTGTTTACCATATGTTTGAGAATAACTATATTAATAACCTTCTCATTAACCGTTATTTTACATCTACAGAATCGTGAGAAAATCGTGATCTTTATTTTGAGCAAATAAAATCCTCATTTTAGCCAGAATTGCACAGCTTTAGTCATCATGGCAAAGATAAAAGAAATAAGTTATTAGAAATGAGTTACTTAAACTATTACGTTTAGAAAACAAGCATCACTAACCTTATGTTTGATGATAATGCTCTAATGCAGGGGTCTCAAACTGCCGGCCCATGAGCCATTTACGGCCCGCCCTCCTCCTCCCTCCGGCCCGCAACTGACGTCAAATAGGAGATTCGGCCCGCCGACACATATCTTTTTGAATCACTGTCAGTGTTGTGCAGTCGCAGCTAGCCACTTGTGGGTTTGACCCGCCACCTAGACATTTAAAGTACTGCATGTGGATTAGTTTTACTTTCATTTTCTCTCAGTGTGCGGTCGAGAGTAACACACATGCGTTTTAATTCTGTGCCTGATTTAAACATTAAATACATGCTATATTATTACTAAAGCTCTATTTTTGTAAATATTCAAGGGTCGTTTGATTATTATTAGTTTTATACCACTTGTGTTTTGTTGTACAAACACTTTAAGCTGGTGGTGTAACAAATATGATAATTTTACTAACATTTGATTTAATATTTAATAGATTTTCCTCATATGCTTATTAAGATTTGCATAAAAGCTATGTACATTAGTAATATTGTACTGCTAGTTGAATTGAACTTGTTAAAGTAAATGTGGCATACTTTTCCGCTTTCTGTTGTAGGTTTACAAAAACAAATAAAGACATTGAGAAGAAGGATCGCCAGTAAAGTCACTTAAGCTCCTCAGACTGCTTTCTGCTGTGCTTACGCTACTGGTTGGGACAGAATAATAATTATTATGTCTATTATTTTTAGTATTTCCATCGCAATTTAAACTCCCTCTTCAATACAACAAGAAACAAAAAGCTGGAGTTTTGACTGCATATACTCTGTGGAAGAGTGACTGAGTGTGTGTCTAACGCTCGGCCACACACACAACAAACACAGATATATTTCAGCAGCTGATGTGTGACACGATAAACCTGCTGATTTGCATTATCACTGGTGACAGGTAATGCTTGAAATATAAACGTCATGTCTGTTGTCCTAAGATGCATTAATTATGTCAGGTTTCCACTTTTTTTCTTGTACTTGAATGTTAAAACGGCGCTCCTATGAATTGTCAGTCACTGAAATGGCCCCCCGCTAATCTGAGTTTGAGACCCCTGATCTAATGCCGTCTTTATAAACATGTGTGCTGTGTAGAATGAGCTTTATAACACATATTGAGAGAATGTAGGACTGTGGACATTAAAAAAATGGAGAGATGTGAATAAACAGATTTAAAAGAGATATAATTTACAAAGCCCATACATCATGAACATCATTGATAGATTCATAAATAATAATAATACTTTTTTTTTAAAGAAAACTAGCATGCTTCATGATTATGCCCTCTTTATAATCATGTTTCTGTTCAGAATGAGATATAAAACGTCTATCGGGAGAATGTAGGACTATGGCCATAAATAAAATGGAGGGCTATGAATAAACGGACATGAAAGAGATAGAATTACAGTGTGAATCTCGCTACTGTCTCTTTAAAGCTCCCGGTCCCTCCCCACCCCACCATCAGAGAGCCGTCTCCGCGAGCAGCCAAAGCCTGTCCATAAACTCCAGCCTCTTCCTCCCTCCATCTGGCAGAAAGAGAGAGAGAGACAGGAGTGTGTGTGTGTGTGTGTGTGTGTGTGTGCGTTTCCACAGGGTCTCGAATCAGCAGCATCTCTCTCTCTCTCCCTCAGTCAGAGTCTGTCGTCACGGCGACAGGAGGTGTCTGTTCCACAGCAGCATCAGCGGAGACCAGGAATCGGAAGCTGGTGGTCGCCGCAGCAACAAGAGCATCCGAGGACTTTCAGGATTCCAAGGCTGCCGATCGGGGTTTGGGAATATAGGATAGTGGGAGCGATCTGCGATTCTCCTCCTGCTTCCGCCACCGCTTCACTTTCTCTCTGAAGGACAGCTCTGAATGAACCCTCCTCTTCTGACTGTGGGCGAGTGTGACTGCGTGGACAGAGAAAAGGGAAGACATTAAGAGTGTGTGTGTGTGCTGACTGGGAGGAAGATGGTGTGTGTGTGTGACTGACGCGGCAACAAAACGGGGCAGGATGATCTAAAGCCGAAAACTGAATTCCCATTGATTCCCCAGGAGGAAAGGGAAGGCAAACCTGCACGCACTTTTCTGAGACAGAGTGTATGTGAGAGACCGCTGTGTTGTGAAGTGTGTGTGTTCGATTTTTCGGTGTGTATCTGTTCTTCTCAGTCTCTCTGCGTGCTGTAATTGATTTGATGTGGTAAACTGAAGCTTGATTGTGAAGATGATGTGCGTTTGAGAATGTGTAAAGTCGGTGGAGAGACAAACAGAAATGATGTTAGCACATAGACCGAGAAATCGCCGTCCTTCATGTCTTCCAGGTGTTGTAAGAGATTGACAATTTTGGCTTGGAAAGGGTCAAGTTGTAGCCTCATCCTGGAGAAATAAATACGTGGAGCTCATCGGATGACTTTTGGAGAACTAAACCTAATCCTGGATTTTGCACAGCGTCAGAAGGGATGTAGATTGAGATCCTTCACTAATGAAATGGGTGTGAAATGTGTCTCTGACCTGATGGAAAGGATACGGCGTTCTGTCTGACACCCCGCGGGGGGTTACGTGTGAAACGTTCATCACAACACTTATCGTAAGTGTAGTTGCAGCTTTGCCAGCCGCTCTGACAGCATTAGTCGGTTGCCTTGGTTTATCATTTCAGACATGCACAAATGTGCAAGGACAAACACACACACACACATGCATACACACGTGTGTTCGCACATTAAAGGGATCGTTCACGCAAAAATGACAGCATATAATCAGACTTGAGTGCTTTAAAACCATTTCTGATGAACACACATGATGAGATTTTTAATCCTGCAAGCTTTAACTTCTGTAGTATGTGTTTTTCCTACATTGGAAGTCAGTTTTCTCCAGAAAATGTCAGTATTTGCTGAATAAATGTTCATTTTTGAGTGAACAATCCCTTTAAATCAAACCAAACTGCATGTTTTTTTTGTGTGACCGCACTAACATGCTCCTCTCGTCTTTTCTTTTTTACAGATAGAGTTCAAGGACGAGTGGAATATCCTTTTCTTCTCCTTTTTTTGGGAAATCCAAAGGACGAAGTATCTCATATTTTATTAAAAACAACAATAATCAGTCGTCCTATGACTTCAAGACAGCTTTGGGGAGTTTCCTTGTTTCCTCCATGCTTTGGATTTTTATTAATGCACATTCTGACATCATGAGGATCATTTTCTGACGCTCATCATCATGTCTTCACATAAAAGAGGAATTCTCCAGCAAAGACAGCAGTGGTAATCAATGCAAAAGCATTTCTAAAGACCCCCAACAAACATGCATCAGTGAAATCCGCACATTTCAGTGGAGTTTGGTGTGTATTTGGTTTTTTTTGGATCTAATGACTCCAGCATCTTCCTTTCCCTCTGCGTCTGGAGCTCCGAAATGCCCCGAAATACACAGCAAGAAGAGGCTTGACCCCAGACCCAGGCGTGTTTTAAGATGTTGAAGCCTTCCCGCGCGGCCCGAGCCCCAGATCGGATCAGTAGCACTGCGGCTCCCGGAGGCCCCAGACATGGATGGTGGCTCGGCCCGGCCCTGCCCTCAGCGCTCCGCACCCCGGCCCGTGAGCAGCTTTTGAAGGATGTCCCAGAGCCGAGCTCCAGCCCGGGAACCCTCTGAGACCCCCAGTCAGAGAGAGCAGATCCGCAGCCACATGAAGATGGTCATCCAGCAGCTGGAAGGAATCCTCAAAGAGCTGAAAGATGTGGCACATGAACTGCGGGAGGTAAGGCTCAAGGATATTTGCTTGATGTTTTTGGTGTGCTGTTGAGGCAAAATGTGCTGGTTAGTGTGTGTGTGTGTGTAGTTAGTGGTTAGTATAGTTAGTCGCCGCTCTTATGTTAGTTAAGTATAGGTTGTGGGAGGTAAGACTTGAGTTTTGGTTGCTTTTAGTGCGCTGTTGAGGCAAAATATGCTGGTTTAGTACATGTAAGGTCATATTACCGCTCTGTTTTGTTTATTTTGTGTAGGTTGTGGGAGGTAAGACTCACCTATTCCTTGAATATTTTTGTGAAAAATGTGCTGGAGGGTCAATTCTCTTACATTTGTTAACGTAATCAAATTGTGTGAAACCCTGCATTTCTTACAGTGTCTATTTCTGTTCCAGCATGTATAGGTTGACAGGTCACTTTTTGCTAGATTTTTGGTGCTCTGTTGAGGCTAAATATGCTGATTTATAGTTAGTAGTTTGATTACCGCTCCATTATGTTACTTATTTATAGGTTGATGGAGGTAAGACTCACTTTTTGACCTGATTTTTGATGCAAAATATGCTGGTTTATAGTATGTGTACAGTTAGTAGTTGGTATAGTTATATTGCCGCTCCTCTGTGTTAGTTATACAGGTGGACGGGGGTAAATCTCACTTTTTGCTTGATTTTTGGTGCTCTGTTGAGGCTAAATATGCTGATTTATAGTTAATAGTTTGATTACCGCTCCATTATGTTACTTATTTATAGGTTGATGGACGTAAGACTCACTTTTTGACCTGATTTTTAATGCAAAATATGCTGGTTTATATTATGTGCACAGTTAGTAGTTGGTATAGTCATATTGCCGCTCCTCTGTGTTAGTTATACAGGTTGACGGTGGTAAGTCTCGCTTTTTGCTTGATTTTTGGTGCAAAATATGCTGGTTTATAGTATGTGTACAGTTAGTAGTTGGTATAGTTAATTTGCCGCTCCTCTGTGTTAGTTATACAGGTTGACGGTGGTAAGTCTCGCTTTTTGCTTGATTTTTGGTGCTCTGAGGCAAAATGTGCTGATTTCTAGTTAATAGTTAGTATAGTTTGATTAGCACTCCATTATGTTACTTATTTATAGGTTAAGGAATGTAAGACTCACTTTTTTGCCTGATTTTTGATGCAAAATATGCTGGTTTATAGTATGTGTACAGTTAGTGGTTGGTATAGTTAAATTGCCGCTCCTCTGTGTTAGTTATACAGGTGGACGGGGGTAAGTCTCACTCTTTGCTTGATTTTTGGTGCTCTGTTGAGGCAAAATGTGCTGATTTACAATTAATAGTTAGTATAGTTTGATTAGCACTCTGTTATGTTACTTATTTATAGGTTGACGGGGGTAAATCTCACTTTTTGCTTGATTTTTGGTGCTCTGTTGAGGCTAAATGTGCTGATTTATAGTTAGTAGTTTGAATACCACTCCATTATGTTACTTATTTATAGGTTGAAGTAGGTAAGACTCACCTTTTTGCCTGATTTTTGATGTAAAATATGCTTTTTTTTATAGTACATGTATAGTTAGTAGCTTGTATAGTTTTTTCACTTCAGTAAGTACTCGAAAATGGCCAACAAAAGAAATCATTTATTTTTACAGACTCCAAATCCTGCCTCCAAGTGATGGAATCTACAAAAAATGATCATCCTTTAATTGATAATATTTTAACCAAAGTTCACCATCTACTAAATCAGTTTATCACATCATTTTTTGCTGGATTCCAGGACATGTCGGGCTTTCAGGAAACGAGCGAGCTGATGCAGCTGCTAAAGATGCTTTAAAGCAAGTTGCGAACAAATGCCAAATTCCTCCATCAGAGATGAGACCTTTTCTCAATGTTTACATTTTAAACAAGTGGCAAGAGGAGTGGGATGCATTGGAAAATAATAAATTGCATGAAATCCAACCTGAAATTTGAAGACATAGTTTTGAGACTAGATTTGATCAAGTTATTTTTACCAGATGTCGTATTGGGCATACCAGATTAACCCATGTTTTTTTGCTCAAAGGTGAAGACCCCACTCAATGTTAGTGCTGCAAAACTCCCCTTACTGTAAAACACATTGTACTGGACTGTCCTGCTTTTAATGATTGTAGAAGACTTCTTTATGAAATGAAATGAACTCTCTTAAGGACATTTTTAGCAAAGCGACACCAGGAAAGATTTTAGAGTTCTTATATTAACACTAAACATCTTATTTAACTTGTGTATTCATTTGTTTGTTGCTCTTAATTGTTTATTTAATATTGAAATGTTCTTGCCATGAAAATAGCCTTGGTTGCTGACATGGCAATAAATAAAATACATTACAATAAGTACTCGCTTTTTTTTGTTGTTGCTTGATTTATTTTTTGTTTTTGAGGTGATATGTGCTGGTTTATAGTTTATGTATAGTTGTTAGCAGTTAGTATTATATTAACACTCTAGTACTTTAGTTAAATGTAGGTTGTGAAAGGTAAGATTTGATTTATGGTGCACTGTTGAGGCAAAATGTGCCGATTAGGTACATGTATAGTTATATTTCAGCTCTGGTTTGTTTATTGTGTGTAGGTTGTGGGGGTAAGTCTCAATTTTAGCTTGATTTTTGGTGCATTAAGGCAAAATGTACTGATTTATAGTTAATAGTTTGATTACCGCTCCATTATATTGCACATTTATAGGTTGTAGGAGGTAAGACTCACTTTCTTGCCTGACTTTTGGTGCAAAATATGCTGGTTTATGATACATGTACAGTTAATAGTTAGTGTAGTTATTTTACCACTTCAGTATGTTTGTTTTTTGAGGTGATGTCTGCTGGTTTACAGTATATGTATAGTTAGTATAGTTGTTTTACAGCTCTGGTATATTAGTAATGCATATCGGATGTGGAAAGACTTGATTGATAGTTCAATCCACTTAAATTTGTGAAGTTAACTTAATCGAATTGTGTGAAGCGCTGCATTTTTTACAGTGTATGTTACCACTCCGGTAAGTTAGTTATGTATAGGTTGTATGTATAGTTATGTATTGGGAGGTAAGACTGATTTTTGGTGCTCAGTTAAGGCTAAATGTGCTGATTTATAGTTCAAAGTTAATATAGTTTTGATCACCGCTCTGGTTTGTCACTTATTGACATGCTTGACTTGATTTTAGGTGCAAGATTAGCTGGTTTACTATATGTATAGTTAGTGTAGTTACACTCAAACATGATTTTGCTGCTTGTTTAAACTACTTATTTAAAGTTAGTATAGTTTGTGGAAGGTAAGACTTGCTTTTTGCTTGATTTTTAGTGCTCTGTTGAGGCACAATGTGCTGATTTATAGTATATGTATAGAAAATACTGCTCAGTTACACTCAAAATGCTTGAAATGGTACTATATTGTGATATATGTTGTTATAAGGATATATATCGTATTTTTTATCATATCCCCCAGCCATAATCCTGTTGTTTTTCCTGTCTTTTGTGAATGGTGTCTTTCATTGGGAGGTAAATAATGAATGTTTTCCAGCATGGTCTGACAGGTTGAAGAAGCACCAGTAAATGTAACCTCATTAAATGGAGAAATCAAAGCTAGAGGTGTTGAGCGTGTGAATTCCTCTGATTGTGGTCATAGTTTTTGCATGGTATTGAAAAAAAAATGACCTTGCAATGTTTTGTTTTGGGATATGATTATTCAATTCAGCTCAGTTTTTATTTATATAGGACTAACACTTTTAAAAACAACCATCACCGACCAAAATCTCTCACAAAGTCAGAAAGAATTACAATAAAAAGACTTCTCAAGGTCATTTAAATGACTCTATTTGGGAAGAATTCGTGATTTGATATGCAGTGCATCTGCGTAAAACAAAATATAATAAATAAATTACAAGCATAAATGAATACAAACAGAGATGTACAAAAAATAAACAGTGCTTTATGACTATCTGGTGAGTCTAACAGTATTTAAGGTACAGAAATTAAATAATCAAATGTAAAATATGCAGTGGTTATTACTAGTTATAACTACTTAGTTATTACATTTGAAGTGTGTCCAACAACTTTCATCTAAGTTGTCCTAAAACTGTTTAAAAACACAATATTCAATTGTATAAATAAATAAATAAATTCAATTCATCTTTGTTAAAGCAACACGTTTGATAATTTCTTGTTTCCAAATGGTTTAAACTTGCGTGAAATCTTACACCGTCACTCTATTGCATGTGTTCTGAACTGTGTTTTCTGGTTATTATTATTATTTTTATTTGTTTGTTTATTTATTTATTTAGAGTTTTTTCACCTCTTTTTATTGGGATAGTATAGTGAAGAACAGACAGGAAAGTATTAGGAGCAGAGAGAGGGGAAGGGTCGGCATAGGACGTCGAGCCGGGAATCGAACTCGGGTCGCCGTGAACACCATGGGGTGCTATATGTCAACGCACTTAACCACTAGGCTATTGACGCCGACGTTTTCTGTTTATTTATAATAAATGGTTATTTATAATAATAAACTTGACATCGCAGATCCTACAATTTGACTATTGCAGAAATTCGCAGTCATTCACAGAATTAAAATATTGTTCAGCCCTAATTTCGGGAGAGTATATTAACTATTGATCCCCCAGTTCATTCACTCATTTACTTGGTCCCTTTATTCATCAAAGGTTGCCACAGCGGAATGAACCGCCAACTTATCCAGCATATGTTTTACACAGAGGATGCTTTTCCAGCTGTAACCCAGTACTGGGAAACACCCATACACACTAATTCACACACACAGTCATACACTACGGCCAATTTAGTTCATCAATTCCCCTATAGCACATGTGTTTTGACTGTGGAGGAAACCGGAGCACCCGGAGGAAAGACATGCCAACATGGGGAGAACATGCAAACTCCACACAGAAACACCAACTGACCCAGCCGGGACTCGAACTAGCAACTTTCTTACTGTGAGGTGACTGCAAACCACTGAGCCACCGTGTCGCCCCTGATCCCCAAGTTCTAATCTCGTATTTGATCCTCTTTCTGATCAATATTTCTATATTCATCTCATTTCTCGAGAATAAAAGAGAGGGATAGCTGTTGATATGTGTCCTCATATATACAATAGGTGCACTTTCCTTTTGACAATGACATGTGATGCATGTGATTCACAGGGTGAATAAGCACAGAGTGGTTCTGTTGGAAAAATAGAAAGGGAGCACATAAGTGAGAGGCAGAGAAGAAGGGAAAGAGGTGTGCAAGGTAGGAGTCGGGCTTGGCAATGCAATAGTTATGTAAGCACTTTGTTATCGGCTGGATTCCTACTGTATTCTACCAACTGCCATGGTTACAAGATGAAAAGATTCCAGTGTGTGTGTGTGTGTGTGTGTGTGTGTTTAGGAGTGAGCTGACGGCATAGAAAAAAAGACAAGTGTGTGTCAGCGTCAATGTCACATTTCAGCTGAATAGATTTGTGTCTAAGAAAGGTACAAGAAACAGACTTGTATATTTAGGGACGTGCACAGTGTACGAGATTACTAGTGTACAATATTGGAAAAAAGGGCATTGCCATATTAACATTTTCTGTGATTTATATTGGGATCTTTTTTTGCACAAGATAACTTAATTAATAAATTATAATAAACAAATTACAAGAAGAGATGAATAAATCAGAGTAAACATACAAATGAAGGAGTGTAACCGCATACAGGTACAGAAATAAAACTATAAAGCTGCATGTTATTTGTGTAAATAATTAAATACAAGTAATCATTGGTAAAGCTACAAGCGTGATAATTCCTTGTGCCCAAATGCTTTAAACTAGCTTTACTGAAGGCCTTAAAAACTGACAACAATTGATAATCTTTCACTTTATTATGGATTCACTGAAAATAGGGCAGAATTGGCATGTGTTCTGAACTGCTGTACCTGCTCAACTATAATCCTGACTCCTCGCTGCACATCCTGCGATCTGACTATTGCGTATTCATACATTGCAATATCGATGCTAAAACTATATATTGTGCAGCCCTAGTTATTACACTTTTGCATTTATCATAAATGAAAAATACACCGGTAAATAGGTATTTTTATTAGTTTTACGTTTTACTACCAAACAACACAACATCAATAAAAGAACACGATACATGAAATAAAAATCATAGTATAACGAAAATAATAATAATAAAAGGGAAACAATACAAACAAATATATATATATATATATATATATATATATATATATATATATATATATATATATATATATATATATATATATATATATATATATATATATATATATATATATATATATATATATATATATATATATATATATATATATATATATATATATATATAGTTC
Source organism: Danio aesculapii (assembly GCF_903798145.1). Taxonomy (NCBI): domain Eukaryota; kingdom Metazoa; phylum Chordata; class Actinopteri; order Cypriniformes; family Danionidae; genus Danio; species Danio aesculapii. The sequence goes on from NC_079452.1 coordinate 22,620,407, forward strand.
AACTCAGGCTCATTCTGGATGCGTACCTGTATACATTTCTGGAGAGCTCAAAATATGTCTCAGGAGGTACGTTTTTTTTTTTTTCTGCAGTTTTTGTTTTTGCGAATCCACCAGAGGCTGCTGTGTACACGTTTTCAGATCTCAAATTTCTCTCGCGAGTGCCATTCGCCCCAGCTGTTCTCGCATAAATCAGACCACTGTCGACTCACTGACCGACTGACCAACCGACCAAAAATTGCAATAAATACCTGAACATAACGTGACATAATTTTGCATGTATCTCCTGTGTAGAAAAAAAAACCGTACATTACTATTCTCAAAAAATACAGGACTTTTATTTTTCTCTCAATAGCTACAAACGTTGCAATAAATACCAGAAAATATTGTGAGTTTGATTTTAAGTTCATATCGCCAGTGTAAACGATGACCACTCTGGTGTGTGTGTGTGTGCGTGTGCGTGTGTGTGTGTGTGTGTGTGTGTGTGAGAATATGACAATAAAAATGTAAATTACTACTTTTCGCTAAAAATACCAGACTTTTTTTGTGTCTCAGTGGATCCAAATTAATTATCGTCAATAATTGTTATCTGTTCAATACCAGAATACATCGTGAGATTGTTTTAAGCCTGTATCGCCTGTGAAAATGCTGCTGACCACTCTGTTGTGTGTGTTTGAGAATAAAAATGTTAATTAATCCAGTTTTTTCTAAAAATACAGGACATTTTAGTTTTTCTATTGTTTATTATGAACTATTATTAGTAATATTGTTATTACAATAAATACCAGAACATATCGGGATATACTTTTAAGTCTGTATTATGTCTATTTTAAGTCTGTAGTTTACAGATTCACGTGGGTCCCGTATAAGCGCTGACCACTGTGTGTGAGAATATGGGATTAAAAATGTAAACTCATGCTTTTTATTAAAAATACTGGACTTTTTTTTCTTGCAGTAGATGCATTTTATTTATCGTCAATAATATTGTTATCACAATAAATGCCAGAAAATATTGTGATTATAATTTTAAGTTCATATCGCCAGTGTAAACGCTGACCACTCTGTTGTGTGTACAATAAAAATGTACATTACTACTTTTCGCAAAAAAATACAGGACTTTTATTTGTCTCTCAATAGCTACAAACGAATTCTCAATAATATTGTTATCGCAATAAATACCAGAAAATAATGTGTTTATGATTTTAGGTTCATATCGCCAGTGTGAATGATGACCACTCTGGTGTGTGTGTGTTTGAGAATATAGGACGGCTGTGGAGCTTTACGTTAAGCAGTATTGATGATCAGTCGAAGGGAGGATGTGTAGATGGCGAATGTTGGATAAAATCTTTAATTCTTGTGGCTGTTTTAGAGGACTAACTGATGGATGACACTCAGTGCTGAAAGATACTTCAGGGAAGCGTAATAATGGGGTCACATCACACGTAATGAGACTGCAGACTGTGTGTGTGTGTGTGTGTGTGTGTGTGTGTGTGTGTGTGTGTGAGAGAGAGAGGTTTTGCCTTCATTTTGAGGAGCGAATGTCCCCATAAGGACAGTAAAATCTGAAGTCACATACATTTTGGAGCTAGTCAATGGTACTTAAGAGGAAAATGGCCTAGTAAACATACACAATAATGCCTTAATTATACTATTACATTGAGAGAGGGATTCTGTGATGGGAGAGGATCCAAAATCACAATAATCTCTGCATAAAACCAGAAAGTAAGTACTTTTACTTTAATACTGTACTTCAGGACATTTTTTCACTGATTCAAATGATCTGTTCAGAGTGAGTCTCTAGTAAACAACTCACTGATTTAAATGATCTGTTCAGAGTGAGTGTCTAGTAAACAACTCACTGATTCAAATGATCTGTTCAGAGTGAGTCTCTAGTAAACAACTCACTGATTTAAATGATCTGTTCAGAGTGAGTCTCTAGTAAACAACTCACTGATTCAAATGATATGTTCAGAGTGAGTGTCTAGTAAACAACTCACTGATTCAAATGATCTGTTCAGAGTGAGTCTCTAGTAAACAACTCACTGATTCAAATGATCTGTTCAGAGTGAGTGTCTAGTAAACAACTCACTGATTTAAATGATCTGTTCAGAGTGAGTCTTCAGTGAGCAACTCACTGATTCAAATGATTCATTCATTAGTCTCCAGAAAGCAACTCACTGATTCAAATGATCTGATCAGAGTGAGTCTCCAGTAAACAACTCACTGATTCAATTGATCTGATCAGAGTGAGTCTCCAGTAAACAACTCACTGATTTAAATGATCTGTTCAGAGTGAGTCTTCAGTGAGCAACTCACTGATTCAAATGATTCATTCATTAGTCTCCAGAAAGCAACTCACTGATTCAAATGATTCATTCATAAGTCTCCAGAAAACAACTCGCTGATTCAAATCATCCATTCAGAGTGAGTCTCCAGAGAGCAACTCACTGATTCAAATGATTCATTCGTAAGTCTCCAGTGAACAACTCACTGATTCACGTGATCCATTCTAAGTGAGTCTCTAGTAAACAACTCATTGATTCAAATAATTCAATCAGAGTGAATCTCCAGTAAACAACTCACTTTTTCAAATGATCCGTTCAGGTAACGTTCAGATCCGTTCTCCAGTAAACAACTCATTGATTCAAATGATCCATTCAGAGTGAGTCTCCAGTAAACAACTCACTTATTCAAATGATCCATTCAGAGTGAGTCTCCAGTAAACATCTCACTGATTCAAACGATCTATTTAGAGTGAGTATCCAGTAAACAACTCACTGATTCAAATGATCCATTCAGAGTGAGTCTCCAGTAAACAACTCACTTATTCAAATGATCCATTCAGAGCGAGTCTCCAGTAAACAACTCACTGATTCAAATGATCCAATCAGAGTGAGTCTCCAGTGAGCAACTCACAGATTCAAATGATTACTTCAAAAGTCTCCAGAAGACAACTCACTGATTCAAATGATCCATTCAGAGCGAGTCTCCACTAAACAACTCACAGATTCAAATTATTCATTTTGAGTGAATCTCTAGTAAGCAATTCACTGATTCAATTGATCCATTCAGAGTGAGTCTGCAGTTATTGAAAAGGACTTGCAGTCATATTTCATTATGAAGTTTGTACTTTGACTCTAGCGCAGGTCTTAACTGCGTATATTTGTTGTATCGATGCATCAGCAAGATGTTTTGCCCACAGAAGCATTTGCTTACATCCAAACGAACACAATTAAAGCATCTCTACCCATCATAGAGCAGAGAGGATTAACGCTCTTGGTGTTTTTAGAGCATACGTCTGCATGTGCTGGAATGTGTGTGTGTGTGTGTGTGTGTGTGTGTGTGTGTGTGTGTGTGTGTGTGTGTGTGTGTGTGTGTTTATACCCTTTAACCCTGCTTGACTTCAAAGTGCTGCAAGTTTGTGCTGAGATGGAGAGGACTTACGTAACTCCACCAGCAACTTACATAAAGCAGCACAAACAGCTCTGAATTAGTCATCAGTTCTGTCATTCTGCAGGAGTTTAGCATCTCAAATCACATCTCCTCCCAAACTCAAATTCAGCAGCGCACGCTTTTGCTTCTGCACTTTTCTTTTTAATTAATGCTAACCGCCTCGGGCTAAGATCATCCTTGCAAACAAACGCCGAGGGAAATGCTGTCATTCTCTTCCCTTCGGCGTTCAAGCAGGAGACGTTCACTGTAAAAAGCCATTACTCGACTTTAATAACGTGACTAGACTTGTCATTAGGGGTGGGAAGCATGATGTATATATTGTTACCGCAGAATAAATGATTAACTATAGTAGTTTATTTTTTTATTGTGTGTAATGTGATATGTAAATAAGGGGGCGTGGCTATCTCAACCAACTCAACGTGGCTAACTAATTTAACTTGTAGATCTGAGTACAGAACAACTCCGTGTACAATAATTCTCAGTAAATTGTAAAGGCTTCCCCAGGTCCTAATGCCCACCACTGCTTCACATTAGACTTAATTTATATTTAAAATTCCTAAGTAACATAAAGTTATGTCATAAAATGTTTAGTCTTGTTTTATGTGTTGGTCAGAATTTATATATAAAAGGTTTGACGTAATGACACCAGTTATACAGAGTGTAATTCAATAGCTGCTTTATTAATTTTCTCTCATTACAATTATTATGTTATTTAATTTTATCCAAATAAAAATACTCATAATATGAAATTAAATTTTGGTAATATAGCGCCCACCTCTACATGTTGCTTTTAAAGTGTTTAGTTGACATTTAAAGGGCCATGAAGTCCCTCTATTTCAGCAGGGTGTTTCACACCTCTAGTTTGGGAAAAAGTCAGGAAAGTGGGTGTGTCTAGCTCTGTTTAGATGGGAGTGTCGGGGGAGGGAAAGAGGGAAGGATTTGAATAAAAAGGGGAGTTTCCATTTGGGCACGCACTGATTTTCACAGAGGCAAAACAAGCACACAGACGCAGGGGAGAAAGAGAGTGACTGTGTTTAATGACACTATGACAGTGGAATGTTTGACACCGTACATCGTATAAGTGTTAAAACCTCTGCATTTCTCGGTAACTCAGATGCACTCGGTAGGTCAGAAAGCCGTGTGTGTGTAGACTATCCTGTCACAAAATGTGGCGAAAATTCAACACGACGGTCGGTAATAGTTTGCTTGCAGTGTTTACATGTTTACACTCGGAGCTCTTTCAGCCCATAATATTGTAGTGATATTAACGTACTGTAAACTAAGTAACTTAGAAATCATTTTGGCTAAGGTCTGTCTTCAAACACTGAAAGAGTACTGCTGATGATACGAACTATAACTTTGCCATCTGAATGAACAAAGAAATGGCACTGATCGCACACACTTACCAAATCTGTAGAGACAGGACTATCAACACCAACTGGAGCCGCGTCTTTATTAACAGGAGACGAGCAGCAAATCCGGATTTCACCATTTCCAGATGCGAAAAGCTCTCGAGTAAAAAATGGTACAAACGTATTTCTGTCACGTGTCGCATGCACTGGTCCACACGCGAGTGATTAGTTGACATTACTTTAAAAATGTGAGTGAACTTGTTACTAAGGCTGGGAAATATGATGGTATAAATCTTTACCACAGAATAACTTGTCAACCGTAATAGCTTTTTTGTTATTGTGTGTAATGCAATATGTAAATAAGTGGGCGTGGCTATCTCATGGGTGAATTTAAACTGCAAATGTAAGCACAGAATAACTCTGTGTACAATATTTCTCTGTAAATTCAACAGTCACTAGTGCATGGCCTCCTTCAGGTCCTAATGCTTCACTTTAGAATAGGAAAATGAAATTAAAGGTGCAGTATGCACATTTCACTTCCAGAACTAGGTATTGCACGCCTAACAGAACACATTTTCACTTGGCTCCTCCTCGTCTCCTGCCAGATTGACGGCACCAACAGGAGCGAGCCTAAAGGCGGATTGAAACCGAGTTCTAAATAAAAACAATGACACCCGATAGAAGGAAAATTCTCCATATTAAAAAGAGTTTCTGTCCTATTCAACACCTGAAATCTCTACTTTAGAAACTGCTTTTATTTCTCACAGCTGAACAACAGATTGACAGTGATCACCTCAGGTAAACCTCACATGCTTTATTCAGTGTTAAATGCTAATAATGTGAGTCTGAATGGCATTTTACATCACTTTTATAGCCATATACTGAAAGCAGCAGCAGATAGTTCAGCTCAGATCTGGACAATACAATAAACCCATTGATATTGAACTCCTGAACTGTGACTCAGTGCAAACCAGCGCATATTAGTAATTCAGCATCTGCATTTAATCATGTTAAAGATGTTTAATATGTATTCATTAGATCAGTGTTTCCCAACCCTGTTCCTGAAGGCACACCAACAGTCCACATTTTCAACCTCTCCCTAATCAAACACACCTGAATCAACTAATAACATCAGAAGAGACTCCAACACCTGAAGTTAATGGGTCAGAAAAGGGAGACATCCAAAATATGTACTGTTGGTGTGCCTCCAGGAACAGGGTTGGGAAACACTGCATTAGATTATAAACCTCACCATTTGGTGAGTGAGTGCACTTCTGTGCTTCTGAATGGCTGTATTTACATTTCTGTGGTGTTTCGTCTACAGCCAAATTGCTCATCACTGCAGATCTCGGAAATATTAGTTTATTTATAATAACCTTTTTTGTTTTGGTTTTTCTGTAAAATAACTACCCATTTAAATGACTGCCATTAAATATGTTGTTATTTCATTTTATCAGAGTAAAATTATTCATACATTGAAATATAATTTTGGTCATATCACACACACCCCTGCACATTGTTTTTAAAGTGCTTACTTTAAGAAAACGTGAGTAAACCTGTTGCTTTTAAACAGATTAGTTGATTTTAAAGTGATTAGTTGACTTTACTTAATGAAAATGAGTAAACCCGTTGCTTTTGAATTAATTAAATATCCATAATTATAAAGAAAAGTTAAGTCAGCTTAACAGTTACAAGTTACTACTGTTTATTCAAGGTTAAGTCAACTTGTTTCTATTGAGGAAACAGATTTACTCACGTTACGTAACTAATCACTTTTTATAGTAGTGCAAAAATAAAACATGGTTTACATGCAATCCTTTATAAGTTGCTTTATAAGTAAAAACAATCCTCTTCATTTACTGAAGGAGCACGACTGGCTCACTTTGTGCCCAAGATGAGATCAGACACGACTGAAGGAAATTTCCAGTGAACTTAAATTAGAGGCGAAGTTGACAGCTAGTGATCAGCGTTTGACATTTTGATAATAGCCAATGACTTTGATAAAAAGGTCATGCGAGTTGGGAGCGACATGAGGGTGGACAGATGATGGCTTCACTGGACGACTGCAATTTAAACCTGAAAATGGGTTTTGGCAGACACTATTTTACTTTTTGAGAACAATTTAGAACAAAGTTTGTGTATCAGACAACATTAAAACACAATTAACAATAGTGCTGCTGCATTTATTAGGGTATAATTATATTACTATAAAACACTAAAGCTTTTTTGAGATTCCAAGATGAGTGTATTAACATGATTGCATTATGATTGAATGCTAACCATGGATAATTGTATATTTTGTATGTTTACAGTTTGGGTTAATAAATGGTATTTAAATGTAGTTTATTTATTAGTTCATTCATTTAATAATTATTTAATATAGTTTGTAGTAATGTTTTATTCGTATACATTTTGAATGTATAATATAATGAGTACGATTATTGCGTTACGAATTATTGCTTATATTTTATTTATTAGGTTTTTATAAATAAATGTAATTCTAATATTAAAAAAATATTATTCTACAGTTTATTTATAAGGCTATGGCTGTATATGGGCACTGGTGGGATGAGTGTGTTGGCTCGAGTGCTTTAGTGTCCCACCAGTGCCCATATACAGCTATATCGCACTGCTACTCGTGTGGTATTACATTTATAAAACAGTTCGACGGCATAATCGTGTGTATAAAAAAGAGAATCAAACACAGAGAGTCTCAAAAACCCTTTTGTATGAGGAACTACTTTCTTCCGCCATTCAATCACGTCTGCAGCTGACGTCAGAACAGCAGAAACCGCTGCTACTTCACTGTAGAGCTAGTGTCTGAATGATTCTCTAGAGCAGGGGTCACCAAACTTGTTCCTGGAGGGCCGGTGCCCTACAGATTTTAGCTCCAACTCTAATCAAACACACCTGAACAAGCTAATCAAGGTCTTACTGGGTATACTTGAAACATCCAGGCAGGTGTGTTAAGGCAAGTTGGAGCTAAACTCTGCAGGGACACCGGCCCTCCAGGACCGAGATTGGTGACCCCTGCTCTAGAGTAATGTCTAAAGTGATGACAGAACAGCTGATTTTGCTCACATTTTAAGATTATAAGGCTGAACGGCATGAAATGCCATCAGTCTACAGAGATTTCCCAGTGTTTCTCTGTTGCAATCAGGAAATCACAATTATTAACCCCGAAAAAGCCAAAGCAGATTACTATGGTATAAATACAGCATCACAACACACAAAAGAGAGAGATCGACTAATAATGTCACTTACCTGTTTTATAATGATTTGATCAGCTGTAGTTTGAAACTTGCGTCCCTCTTATTATGCAGTCTCTGTCGCCATCTTGTGGCAGAACGTTTACCGTCACTTTCTTTAGTCTGCTCAGACAGGCTGATGGCGGCTGATGGCGGCTGAATCCGATGCTCCAAAATGTTTCATATTTTAAAATAGGCACTATCCTTATAAATAAACAGCGTAGTTGAAATCTAAACAACTACATTCTCTCCTAATAAAGCCTCAAAAGTGCATTATGTTGTCCAACAGCAGCTATATTTGTCAAACTTGTAAACTTGTCGCTGTATGTGGGCGGAGTAATACACAAGGGTGAATAGGCTGTACGAGTGCTGTTATTTGAAGAATATTGCACGGCTATCAGCCAATCAGATTCAAGAACCAGACAGAACTGTTGTATAAATGCTCTCAAAACGATTTAACGTGATTAATCACATTCAAAATAAAAGTTAATATTTACAAAACATATTTGTGTATACTCTGGATATTTTTGTGTGCATAAATGCTGTATATTTTTGAGTATGTTGTGTAAAATATTGTATATGTTTATATGTATAAATATAAATACTAATTATATATACAGATAATAATTATATATGCAAATGTGTGTGTATTTATACATGTACATAATGAAACACTCTCTATATGTCTTTTTTCATCCTGGATGTGATTAATTGCAGTTAATCATTTGACAGCACTAATAATGAACAGATATATTGATATAAATTGACATTGATTTTGAATGCATTGTATAATATCATGTACTGTAATAAATATGCAATATATATTGGCTTGTTTGTTTGTTTGTTTGTTTGTTTACCAATTTTGCATTCTGAAGAATGAGCCACACGTGCACACTCACTCTGAACACACACACACACACACACACACAACCACTTCTGCTGCTTACCTGTGTAAATGTGTTTTCTGAAATGTGTGTGTGTGTGTGTGTGTGTGTGTGTGTGTGTGTGTGTGTGTGTGTGTGTGTGTGTGTGTGTGTGTTTGTGTATGTGTGTGTGTTAGGCTTTTAACAGTAAAGCAGCCGGTTTGATCCCACTCAGAGGTGATCCATTAACTGTAGACCCCGTTTCTGTCCGATGTGTTTTCGAGCGAAACACTTAACCCAGAGCCGACTCCTGCTATTGCCCTGTACTGTAAATTGATTTGAATTAACCATCTATATGTATTAAGCGCATTATATTATTCATAATATTGTTATCAGATTGAACTGGTTGTTTAAAGCGGAACTATTATGTAAAACTCACATATTTAAAGGGTTGTGTGTCAGCAGTGTGTGAATATCTCCAGCCTCTACTGATTAAACATGAATGAATTGTATTTGTTCTAATCAGACTTGATGAGTGAAACACTTTGATTGACATTCTACCTTTGTACGTGTCATCAGAGGGGGAAAGCCCCGCCCACTAGTGCCCATCTCTCCATCTCATTAGCATAAACAGCAGCCCTGAGTGAGAAGCAGCCGTCTGTCCATTAGCCATTAGAGTGTTTGAGCTGCTGAAGATAATGTCAGCATAGACTAAGAGGATTATAGATGTGGAGTTTTAGATGAACAGACACAGGAGCGACATAGACTAACAGAAGCTAAAGCACACATGACCAGCACTCACAACACACACACTGCTGTTTTACATCTGTCACTATGCTGATGCATATGCATCTGTAGCTCCGCCCACTTCTGAAAAGAGCACAATCTCATTTGCATTTAAAGCGACAGTCACCAAAACACCAAGGTTAGTATCAAAGCCTGAAAGGGTCAGTTTCAGAGAGCTGGAGAACATTATCTGTGTGTTATTCTCAGCTCAAACTTCACTACACACACTCTAGAGACATCACAGATGCATTTCACATCATGTAAAAAGGGGCAGAATTGGTCTCCTTTAAAACTGGCTGATGAACAGTGTCTTGCTCTGACATACTGTAAGTGTAAAGGCCGCAGCTGTTTGTGCTTTGTGTGCTATTGAATAGGAATCAGCCTCCGGCGGTGTCTTTACGGATCACACTGATGCTATTTGATCATTTACTGACTCTTTTGGCTTGATTGTTCCTTAAAAGCGCTATAGATCTCTGAAAGCATGTGGTATATTGGGAACAGACACGCTGTATGATGGATATATGCAGCATATTCATGTCAGAAGGAGAAGGTTCACGCAGAAATGAAAAGTTTGTCATCTTTTATTCACTCATATGTCTAATTACTTACACAAAACGTGAATTTCTGAATCATGTTATTTTTTTAAGCAAGCACAATGAGTGAGTGCAGCTTTTAAGCTTCAAGACTGACAAGTGTGTAGTAAGTATCATTAAAACAATACGCTTAACTTAACAAATGCTTGTCATGATCATAACAAAATCATAACTTATAATTATCTGCTCCACTGATCTGAAAACTGCAGAGACAGATTGATGAATCAGGGAGTTGAGTTATGGAATAAAATTAATTAAAATAAATATAAATAAAATAAAATAAAATAAAATAAAATATAAATAAAATAAAATAAAATAAATATAAATAAAATAAAATAAAATAAAATAAAATAAAATAAAATAAAATAAAATAAATATAAATAAAATAAATAAAATAAAAAGTAAAATATAAATAAAATATAAATCAAATAAAATAAAATAAAAAGTAAAATGTAAATAAAATATAAAATATAAATAAAATATAAATAAAATAAAAAGTAAATAAAATAAAATATAAATAAAATAACATATAAATAAAGTATAAAATAAAAAGTAAAAAAATAAAAAAATGAATTAGAAAAAAATAAAATAAAATAAAACATTTAAATAAAATATAAATAAAAAATAAATTAAATATAAAGTAAAATATAAAACAAAATAAAAATAAAGATAAATTAAAAAACTAAAAATAAAATGAAATTCAAATAAAATAAAATAAAACATTTTAAAATATGAAATAAAACAAAATAAATGATAAAATTAAAAACAAAATAAAATATAAAAAATATAAAATAAATAAAAATTCTCTCAGTTGTAAATTGTATGTATTTACATTATTTAATTACAAAAAACTACAGCTTAATTAAACATGACATTTTAAAGATGAATGACTTTTTACATGCATTTTACTAATTATTGTTAACAAGTGTTTGCTAAACATTGTTCTGTTTCTTAAAGAATATACCATAAGTGTTTAGAGAACATATTAGCAAAAATAAAATAGTAATAATTCACATAAATTAATTATTTAGCAGTAAAATAATTGTAAAGTAAGTTGTTGTTATTATTATTATTATTATTATTATTATTATTATTATTATTATTATTATTATTATTATATTAATAATAATAATAATATAAATATATTGATATATTTATGAATATCAACAATTCAATTAATCTAAATGATGAAATTGCTTGTTAATTTTATAATTAATTTCTAAGTAACTACAACCTCATTTAAGATTCCATTTTTAAAGTATTTACTATATTTTTACATGGATAGAAAAAGCAAAACCTATTCATGAAAATCAACTTTCGGGTGTCAAAAAAAGAGAAATAAAATAAAGCACATTTTCTGGTGTGAGCAGATGATGACAGAACGTCCATTTTGCCGCAAACGTTCCCTTTAATGAGTCGTCTCCTCGTTATTTTAGGACATTAAAGCAAAAGCATGCAGTTTTGGTCTGAAATCTCCACTTGCGTTCTGCTGTGGTGTGATAAAGCAATCCCTGAAATGAGTGTGTGTCTGCGGAAACACTCGAGCACCACACACACACACACACACTGCTCTGGAGCTCAGATAAGTGCTCTTTGTCCAAATGACACTCTTCCTCTCATTACACGCCGTCTCCTCTCTGCATTGTGTCTTTCCGCCTAGAAAGAAAGCTGCTTTTTTCACTCTCCTCTGACACTTAATTTCAAGCACTTGTGTTTGGCCTCAATGCACAGACAGCTGGTGTGGGCCTGCGCTGTTTAACTGTAATGGCAGTGTTGGAGTTATTGATGCTTTTTGCATGTTGTCCTTCGTCCCACTAGACATACCAGTGCTGTGCGTTATGATGATAATATAGCGGTGAAGACTAAATGAAACTATTGCTTACCAGAGGGGTTATTTTCAACACATTTATAAACATAGTTCATTTTATTTTCAGTTTAGTCCCTTTATTAATCAGGGGTCACCACTGTGGAATGAACCGCCAACTTATCCAGCATATGATTTACGCAGCAGATGCCCTTCCATCCGCAACGCAACACTGGGAAACCTCCATACACACTCATTCACACTCATACACTACGACCAAAGCTTGTTCAATTCACTTGTATTGCATGTCTTTGGAAACCGGAGCACCTGGAGGAAACCCACACGAACACGGGGAGAACACGCAAACTGGCCCAGCCGGGACTCGAACCAGTGACTTTCTTGCTGTGAGGCGATCGTGCATCCCACTGCGCCACCATGATGCCTAAACATAATAGTTTTAATAAATAATTCGTAATAAGTAATTTAGTCTTTGCCATGATGACAGTACATACTCTTTTTCGAGATACTTACTAGCATTCAGATTATGTTAATTAGTGCAATTATGCTAATTAGGTTAATTAAGCTAGTTATTGGCATGTTGCTCACTGAAGAAGTTGGGAATTTCTCACCTTTTCAAGCACCATTGGAGGCATCAGCCAATCGGACCACTTTATGCAAATACCCCAGCTCAGACAGCAGTCGATTGCAGACTTATTTCATTGGCTGACGCTGCTATGACAATCGTGTCAGCCCAACTTCAGACACGCCCTCCGTCAAGCATTGATGCTGAAGCCCCGCGTGAATCGAGCGTAATTGTGCCGTTTTGGGTGACTGTCACTTTAAATGCAAATGAGATTGTGCTCTTTTCAGAAGAGGGCGGAGCTACATATGCATATGCATCAGCATAGTGACAGATGTAAAACAGCAGTGTGTGTGTTGTCAGTGCTGGTCATGTGTGCTTCAGTGTGAGTGTGTGCTTCAGTCTTCTGTCAGTCTATGTCGCTCCTGTTGCTCCTCATCTAAAACTCCACATCTATAATCCTCTTAGTCTATGCTGACATTATCTTCAGCAGCTCAAACACTCTAATGGCTAATGGACAAACGGCTGCTTCTCACTCAGGGCTGCTGTTTATGCTAATGAGATGGAGAGATGGGCACTAGTGGGCGGGGCTTTTCCTCTGATGACACGTACAAAGAGAGAATGTCAATCAAAGTGTTTCATTCATCAAGTCTGATTAGAACAAACACAATTCATTCATGTTTACACACTCTGCTGACACACAACCTGGTTTAAACCTCTTATAGTTTTACACAATAGGGCCCCTTTAAAATAAAGCGCAGCCATACACTTGTATATTGTTGACTTCAGAGAACAGCAGTTTATTTAGACGTGAGCACATGAAGAACATTGTCTGTCCAGAAATGACAAGCATCGCGTTTTACTCTATTCCACCGGGGATGAAGCACATCTGAAAACACACACATACACACACACACACTGAGCATTAGATAGATGGAGAGACAGAGTTGAGTGATGGAGGAGAGACAGCACGGGGATGAATGAAGTGTGTGATGGGATGCGTCTCACTAGCACAGACAGACAGACGCTGGTCCATGGGGTTCAGCAGCGACCGCTCGGCGCACACACGGACACACACACACACATGCACACACACACACCGGGGGAGCAAACCTGAATCAAAGTCTTCTGCACTCGTGCTGGGAGTGTTTACCCTGAACACAGACCAGCAGAGCGACACACGGCCACCACTAGAGGCGCTGCGGGCCACTTTCACATTCATCACGACTATATGTAGTCATTCTCAACTAGATGTAGATGCTCCTGCTTTATATTCTTAAAAATATTCTATAGTAATAGTATTTTTTTAAATCATAGTACAGTACTAACCTGTTGTGGTGATTATATAGTTGCCATGGTAACAGTGCAACTATAGTAATTAATCTGTGGTGGTAATTCTGTAGTTACTATGGTAACACAAAAACTAAAGCAATAAATCTGTGGTGGTAATTCTGTAGTTGCCATGGCAACACAACAACTATAGTAATTAATCTGTGGTGGTGATTCTACTGTTGCCATGGTAACACAACAATTATAGTAATAAATCTCTGGTGGTAATTTAATACAGTTGCTATGGTAACACAACATCTATAGTTTTTTATCTGTGGCGGTAATTCTGTAGTTGCTATGGTAACACAACAACTGTAGTAATTAATCTGTGGTGGTGATTCTACAGTTGCTATGGTAACACAGCAATTATAGTAATCTCTGGTGGTAATTTAATACAGTTGCTATGGTAACACAACAACTATAGTATTTTATTTGTGGTGGTGATTCTACAGTTGCTATGGTAACACAGCAACTATAGTTATTTATCTGTTGTGGTGATTCTACAGTTGCTATGGTAACACAGCAACTATAGTTATTTATCTGTGGTGGTGATTCTACAGTTGCTGTGGTAACACAACAACCATAGTAATAAATCCCTGGTGGTAATCTGCACAGATTATTTGGTCTGAATTAGAATGATTAGATCTGGAAAATATCTTTAAGTTGTTTATTTTAATATTATTACATAAATAAATGATTTAAAAACAGCTAATAAAAATAGAAGAAATCGAAAAAAATAGACTTTTCAGACTTTTCGCAATGCTTCTATATTTTCCTGTACATTGAAAAAACCCCACAGTATCAGCCACACCCTGGCTCTCTTCACCCGCTCTCAAAGACCCATTTCCATTTTCTCCTGACCTCGTTTCCTTTGCTCAAATTAATTTCTTAAATTAATGAGTGTCACCTTAGGAACGGGTGCATCAGCAGCTCTTCAGAGAGACAGACGTGTGTGTGTGTGTGTGCGTGTGTGTGTGCGTGTGTGTGTGTGTGTGCTCTGACAGAGCAAGTTTTCAAGTCTGATTTCAACAAGTGATCTTGGTGACGATTCAGTGTAGAAATAACCCCTCTATACTAACTATACTTTATAAATGCTGGGTTATTTCAAGTATTAGTGATATTGAATGAAGTACTATTTAGGGACGCATGATATATTGGCGTCCTTATCAATATCGTCTGATAAAGCCGATTTTAAATATTATCGTTATTGATTCAAAATCAAAATTATTGATGATTAAAGTTATTGCTGGATAATATTGAGTCCTGTCATTTAAAAAGAGATTTAATTGATATAAAGTTGTTCATAGATAGGACTAGTTACTATATAAAGTTCCGAGATTAGTTCAGGCTTTTCTCTTATAATATAAACAGTTGTTCTCTGAATGTGTTTTGTTGATTTGTCTCCAATTTGAAAGAGTTATCAGTGACTGGTGATCTGTCAATTTCCATATCGGTGCATCTCTGGGAATATTTTTGTAAATAAACATCACATTTTCCATCTTACTGCTACAACAACTACTGAAAATAAATCATACATGTCCAGTATTTATATTACATCCTTTCCTTACTATTCATCCTTTCATTTCCTATATATTCCTTTTTTCCTTCCTGCTCTCCTTTCCTTCATTCCTCTTTTTTCTTTGCTTTCTTCCTCCTTATCTTGCCTTACTTTATTTCCACCCTTCCTTCCTCCTTTCCACCATTTTTTCTTCCTTTCTACCTTCCCTTCCTTCCCTTCCTTCCTTCCTTCCTTCCTTCCCTTCCATTGATTTCCATTGTTTCTCCTTCCTTCCTTCCTTTCCTTTCATTCCTTCATTCCTTCCTTCCCTCCCTTTCATTTTCTTCCCTTCCTATCCTTTTTTACTTTCTTTCTTCTTTCCTTTTCTTTCTTTCCTTTCCTTTATTTCCACCCTTCCTTCCTTTCTTTTCTTCCTGTCTACCTTCCTTCCTTCCTTCTTTCCTTCCTTTTTTCTTTCCTTCCTTCTTTCCTTCCTTCCTTCCTTCCTTCCTTCCTTCCTTCCTTTCCTTTAATTTTCTTCCTTTCACCTTACATTCCCTTTCCTTCCTTTTCCTTTCTTCCTTTTCTCCCTTTCATTTCCTTTATTTTCCTTTCTTCTTTTCCTTCCTTTCTTCATTTCTTCCTTTCTTCCATTAACTATAGTCGAGACCAACACCATGATATACTGTAGGTCTTCAAATGTATTATTAATGGTCTTTAATGGTTTGTTAATAGTAAGCATTGAACCTTAAAATACAGCATGTGTGCATTCTGTAGCTGAAAACCGAAGGCCAAAAGCAAAAGAGTCCGACAGCAATAAACTGTAATAAATAAATAAATAAATACTGTCGGTGCAAACATTCACTCTTTAATATACTGTGAATGAGTGAAAACCCCTGCAGATATTCTGACTCTCATCTCGCCATTTAGTGTTTACTTTCAGCTCTGGATTCACCTTCTAGCCAATAGCAGAACAGAAACTACTGGGGAGGCGGGGCTAAAGATAGCAAGGCCCCATCTGATTGGTCAGATTTAGATAAACACATAAGATTGTGTGTTTCCGGCTTCATTACAGCTCCTCCAGCCTGTTGAAGGCAGTATTAAACATGTTGGTAAAAGCCATGGATTATTAGCTCCTGCTTTTTTTCCTCCATCTCTAGTGGCCATTAGACTCTTCCTGATACTCGCACACAGATTTTCAGTGCCGTAAGAGGAATAGTTTGCCTAAAAATGAAATCTGTGCCATCGCTTACTCACTCCCATGTCGATTCCTGGCCCGTGTGCACTCTGTTTTCAGTAAAACACCAGAGTAAAACATTTTCACTAAAACAAAAGCACTGAAGGCTGCAGGAAAAGCAGCCCATACTGTAAACACTCTATATAAATCTTACACACTGTATTTTAAGTGCTGGATGGCAATTGCTATAGCGCAAGGCTCTGAGATCTATACAAATGCAATATAATATTATTGTTAAATAGTATTTTTATTATTCTATTGATTTTTATTCCTTATTTATTTCAATTATGTTTCATAGTTTCACTAACATGTGTGGTTTTAAGTTATTTTATTAGATTAGTTTTGGCTTTGATACTGTCTAATCTAATATATATGCCTGATAATATTATTGTATAGCATCTTCATTGTAAAGAGGGATCTGTAAAGGGTGTACTCATTTATGCTGGGCGCTGTACACATGAATAACCTGAATTATGTCATTAAAGGAAATTAAAAAGTAGTTGTAATTATATTTTAAAATGCTCGTAATCAGACCACACTACTTTTATACATTTATATTGGTTGCGTGATTGCATTAGATTGCTCTGTGATTATAATCACTGATTACAAATGACATGACATAATGTGGCTTCAGTAATATAATCTCTTAATTACACATTTATGGGAATGTAATCTGACTACTTTTGGTTTACATTTGGATTACTTTTTTTGCTGACACCTGTGCACTGATGCTGTTTATTGTAGGATATTATTAGGAGGATGGATGGATGGATGGATGGATGGATGTACGGATAGATAGATAGATAGATAGATAGATAGATAGATAGATAGATGGATGGATGGATGGATGGATGGATGGATGGATGGATGGATGGATGGATGGATGGATGGATGGATGGATGGATGGATGGATGGATGGATGGACGGATAGATAGATGGATAGATGGACGGACAGATAGATGGATAGATGGACGGACAGATAGATGGATAGATGGACGGACAGAAAGAAAGATGGATAGATGGACGGACAGAAAGAAAGATGGATAGATGGACGGACAGAAAGAAAGATGGATAGATAGATAGATAGATGGATAGATGGACGGATAGATAGATGGATAGATGGACGGACAGATAGATGGATAGATGGACGGACAGATAGATGGATAGATGGACGGACAGATAGATGGATGGATGGACGGACAGAAAGATAGATGGATGGACGGACAGAAAGATAGATGGATAGATAGATAGATAGATAGATAGATAGATAGATAGATAGATAGATAGATAGATAGATAGATAGATAGATAGATGGACAGAAAGATAGATGGACGGACGGATAGATGGACGGACGGATAGATAGATAGATAGACGGATAGATAGATGGACGGATAGATAGATAGATAGATAGATGGATAGATGGACAGATAGATGGATGGATAGATAGATAGATAGATAGACAGACAGACAGACAGATGGACGGAAAGATAGATAGATAGATGGACGGACAGAAAGATAGATGGATGGATGGATGGATGGATGGATGGATGGATAGATGGACGGACCGATAGATAGATAGATGGACGAATAGATAGATAGATGAATGGATAGATAGATAGATGGATAGATGGACGGATGGATGGATGGACGGATGGATGGATGGACGGATGGATGGATGGACGGATGGATGGATGGACGGATAGATAGATGGACGGACAGATAGATAGATAGATAGATAGATAGATAGACGGATAGATAGACGGATAGATAGATAGACAGATAGATAGATAGATAGATAGATAGATAGATAGATAGATAGATAGATAGATAGAGATAGACAGACAGACAGACAGACAGACAGACAGACAGATGGACGGACACATAGATAGACAGATAGATGGATGGATGGATGGACGGACGGACGGATGGATGGACAGATAGATAGATTGATAGATGGACAGACAGAAAGATAGATATAGATAGATGGATGGATGGATGGACGGATGGACGGATAGATAGATAGATGGATGGATGGATGGATGGATGGACAGATAGATAGATGGACAGATAGATAGATGGATGGACAGATAGATAGATAGATAGATAGATAGATAGATAGATAGATAGATAGATAGATAGATAGATAGATAGATAGATAGATAGATAGATAGATAGATAGATAGATAGATAGATAGATAGATAGATAGACGGACGGACGGACATGTGTAATATACAGAATTAAATGTCTGCCTTCATTTGTAAACAAAGAGACAAAATATGTGCAGTTATTCAGTTTTTAGCACAATGCAAAATGTAAGCATGATGATTGAACAGGTTTTACAGCTCAAATAATGCTCAGGTTTAATGGATAAAATTATGCAGGTGCTTTCGTAAAGTTAGCATCTGCTTTCATGTCTAATAAATAATGTATAATGTGTTTCAGATTCTGCGTATCCAGCTTCAGTTGTGTTGAACCTTGGTGCTTTATTTGTGTTTTTGAGGCTTCATTTCTTTTGGCTGAACTGCTCCTGATGTAATATATCACCCTTATATTATATTCACGCTGAAGTTTGTTGTGAAATGATGCAACCCTTTAGCAAAGATTTCAGAGTTTATTTTCTGAAACTCTTGTTTTACCTGAGCACTTATAAAAAATATGCCTGTAAAATGTGTCTGCATCTTTGGAGCTGGTCTTATTAGAGCAGACCTCGAGCACACAGCAACACTTTTATTGCACTGTAGAGAGTCACATATCTTCCATCAGATGTGAAATCACCTCTGTCTTTCTCTGTCTCTGTCTACTCAACACAGGCCCATTGGAAATGCTTGCTTTAAGCCTACATTATTGTGAAACCACAAAAACTTACTTTAACATACGCTTGAATGCAGTTTGTGTCTAAAATGAACACTAGGGGGCAGTATGACAACAGCCACCTTTGTTCCTTTTCAGCCTAATGATATTTACTGGCACATAATGTCAATGAACTAAGGATTATTTTCATGCAGTTCTTTGCACAACACCAAATAAACACCACAAAGCAACTTAAGGCGGTCTATGATTTGTAATGAATAAGTTTGGCGGACATTGAATACTTCTGGCGGTTGTTTACAAGAATCTGAAATGTGCAGCAAAATGTACCCTAAGGCTCGTATTTCATATTCGCAAAATTGTAGAAAGCACCCTCTAGTGGATTTGTCATCTGGAGCATACAACAAAACATATGTTAAGTCGCGTATTTTGAATTTACATAGATGTAGACAACACCCTCTAGTGGATTTGCCATCCGAAATGTACAGTAAACGAATCCTATAGAACGTATTTCATATTCAACAAAATGTAGACAGCGCCCTCTAGTGGATTGGTCATCTGAAACAAACAAAAAAGGTATGTTAAGTAATATATATCATATTCGCAAAAAATGTAGACAGCGCCCTCTAGTGGATTTGTCATCTGGAGCGTACAGCAAAAGGTATATTAAGTAACGTATTTGATCATGATCTAAGGGTTATTTTCATGCAGTTCTTTGCACAACACCAAATAAACACCACAAAACAATGAAACTGTCTGTAATTTGTAATGAATAAGTTTGGTGGACACTGAATGCTTCTGGTGGATGTGTACAAAAAAGATGTTTATCTGAAACGTACAACAAAACGTACTCCAAATAGCATATGTCAGATTTGTAAACCTGTAGGCAGTGCCATCTAGTGGATTTGTCATCTGAAACGTACAACAGGTATGTTATGTAACAGATTTTAGATTTGTAAAAATGTAGGTGGCGCCCTCTAGTGGATTTGTCAACTGGGCAATAAAATGTACCCGGAGCAACGTATTTTATATTTTAAAAAAATTTTAGCAGAATATATTTCCGCATCTATGCTTAGTGAGATCGTGCATTCACAATGGAATGAACCATTATAAGGGTGGTCAACTTCATAATTGTTAAATTGTTATTTGTTTTATTATTATTATTATTAGTATTATTATTATTATTATTATTATTATTAGTAGTAGTAGTAGTAGTAGTAGTAGTAGTAGTAGCAGTAGTAGTACTATATTATTACTATACAGACCAGTGCAAACTATTTTTTCATTATCTAAAGAGCAGATCTACTCTCTATTTTTAGCAAATCGAGCATTAATTAGAGTGTTCAAACCGCCCTTTGCATTAATTTACATTTTTTAATTTGCATCAATTTGCATTTTACATGCAAACTGCAGTCAAATATATGTGCATTTGTGCAGTTTCACAAAAGTCTAGTCTGAAACATGTATTTCCATTGAGCTTGTGTTGCTTTTATCAGCCTGAATTACACCAGGGCCTGAATGAGTAATCCAGAGAGCAAACAAACACATTTATTTTTTTCCTCAGAGCGTCCATCATGTCTGATGACTGTATGCGCTGGCCTTGAAAATAACACTGATTCTGGAAAACTCTGCATCTCAGGATGCAATAATGTGCGTGACTCAGTTTGCGATAATCTGGTAATGTGCTGCTGATAGATCGAACTGTAATAGGGAGGTTAAGTAACGTATTACTGATTTGCAAAACGGTAGACAGCACCCTCTAGTGGATTTGTCATCAGAAATGTGCAAAAAAAAAAGTACTCTAAGGAATGAATTTCAGATTCGCAAAAACGTAGACAGCGCCCTCTAGTGGATTTATTATCTGCAACATACAACAAATAGTATGGTAGGTAACATTTCAGATTTGCAAAATTGTAGACAGCGCCCTCTAGTGGATTTGTCATCAGAAATGTGCAATAAAAAGTACTCTAAGGAATGTATTTCAGATTTGCAAAAGTGTAGACAGCGCCCTCTATTGGATTTGTCATCAGAAATGTGCAATAAAAAGTACTCTAAGGAATGTATTTCAGATTTGCAAAAGTGTAGACAGCGCCCTCTAGTGGATTTATCATCTGAAATGTGCAACAAAATGTACAATAAGTAACATATTTCATGTTTGCAAAAACGTAGACCAGCGCCCTCTAGTGGATTTGTCATCTGGAGCATACAACAAAAGAAATATTAAGTAACGTATTTTAAATTTACATAAATGTAGACAACACCCTCTAGTGGATTTGCCATAGGAAATTTACAGTAAACGTACCCTAAGGAAGTAACGTATTTAAATGTAGTCAGCGCCCTCTAGTGGATTTGTCATCAGAACAGTGCAACAAAACGTAACCGGAGCAATGTATTTTACATTTCATTAAAAATGTAGGCAGACTAGATTACCACATCCATGCTGGGTGCATCCTTTCACCAAAATCTAGGCTTAAACACATATTTCTGATTAGCTTGTGTTGCTTTTATCAGCCTGAACTACACCAGGGCCTGAATGAGTAATGCGGAGAGCAAACACGCACTTATTATTATTTATTTTTTCCTCAGAGCGTCCATCATGTCTGATGACTGTACGCGCTGGCCTTGAAAATAACACAGATTCTGGAAAGCTCTGCATCTCAGGACTGCAATGTTGTGCGTGACCCAGTTTGCCATGATCTGGTAATGTGCTGCTGATAGAATGAACTGTAATAGCCGGAGCTTTAGCAGCCTTTAACCTTTAAAGCCTCTCAATCGCCTGTTTGAGTCTTTTATTACATCTGTGCGAATGGAAAGAGCCGCAGCAGATTAATGCGGTTTTTGGGGCCAGTTTGTGGCTCGGATCTGTTTTATATCAATGTAGAACAGGGCGTTTTTTAAATGAGCGCCATTCGGAGGGGAATATTAAAATATTACGATCCTCCACTGGCTTCAAGACTGAAACGCATTTAATCAATCCATACGTTTAAGGGTGCACTGCAAGAAAACAGAGCAAAATGAGGATATTATGATGTAAATGAAGTGTCTCAGATGCTGCAGTTTTACTGGGTCACTCATCAGATGTGAGCAAATGCATGACTCTGAGTATTTTAACAAGAGGTCAGATTCTCCTGTTTACAACCACATATGAATGATGCTTTTTATTGTATGTGTACAGTAATAATAATGATAAGGACTTGTGTAATATATTTATTATATTATTATTATTGTTATTATTTACTGCTGTTTCTGCTACTATCACCAATCCTTATTAAATAGTATTATTGTTGTTATTATTATTACTATTATTATTATGCACTTCTGTTTCTGCTACCACCAATCGTTATTCATTCAATCATTTCCTTCGGCTTAGCCCCTTTATTCATCAGAGGTCACCACAGTGGAATGATCCGCCAACTATTTCAGCATGTTTTACACAGCGGATGCCCTTCCAGCTGCAACCCAGTACTGGCAAACAGCCATACACACTCATTCACACACACTCATACACACACACTATGATACACTACGACCAATTTAGTTAATCAATTCCCCTATAGCGCATATGTTGGAGCACCCGGAGGAAACCCATGCCAACATGAGGAGAACATGCAAACTCCACACAAACACACATTGACCCAGCCGGGACTTGAACCAGCAACCTTTTGCTGTGAGGCCACGGTGCTATCCACTGAGTCCACCCCCACCTGTTATTAACTAGCATTATTTTTATTAATAAGAATAATTAATTCATTCATTTTCTTGTCAGCTTAGTCCCTTTATTAATCTGGGGTCGCCACAGCGGAATGAACCGCCAACTTATCCAGCATTTGTTTTACGCAGTGGATGCCCTTCCAGCCGCAACCCATCTCTGGGAAACATCCACACGCACTCATTAACATTCATACACTACGGAGAATATAGCCTTCCCAATTCACCTGTACCGCATGTGTTTGGACTGTGGGGGAAACCGGAGCACCCGGAGGAAACCCACGCTAACACAGGGAGAACATGCAAACTCCACACGGAAACACCAACTGACCCAGCCGGGACTCGAACCAGCAACCTTCTTGCTGTAAGACGACTCCCTACTGCCCCACTGCGTCGCCTTAATAAGAGTAATAAACTAT
This sequence comes from Danio aesculapii, assembly GCF_903798145.1. Taxonomy (NCBI): domain Eukaryota; kingdom Metazoa; phylum Chordata; class Actinopteri; order Cypriniformes; family Danionidae; genus Danio; species Danio aesculapii. Next base: position 22,644,083 of record NC_079452.1, read on the forward strand.
TTACTACTGCTCCTACTATTCGATTTTCTTATATTATTTACTGCACTAAAGCTGCTTCTACTACTAATCGTGATCAAAATAATATTATTATTATTATTGTTATTACTATTATTATTACTATTGTGGCAGTTGTAAAGATAGTAGTTTAATAATTATTAATTAATTACTTAAAATATTATAAATAACCAAATAATTTAATATTTTATTATTATATTATTATTTTCTACTCCTCTTATTGTTATTTTGCTGTTGAATTAATATTATAATAATATATAAATATAATAAATACAAATATATTGTAACATTTTTGTAAATATTTTGTATCAAGTCACAAATTATGCTATTAACAAACCAATAACTGAGACCTTTATCTCCTTGTGAATTGCTAATTAGCTGCTTATTAATTGTTAGTAAGGTAGTAGTTTGGTTTAGATATGAGGGATGTAAAATAAGATCATACTTTATTGTTACTAATATACAGTTAATATCTTAATGATAAATTAAAAAGTAAAATGAGTATAATTGTGTAGTAATTTATAATAAATGTTAAAAATAGGTTTATATAATATAATAGGTAGATTGAAAATATGGGTTTATTGTGTTTATGAAAATGTGAATAATGTTAATAAATGTTTAATATTTTACAGTAAAAGCAGGGAATGGATTTTGCAAAAGAATATTGAAAAAAATACTAATAAACAACAAAATAACTGAATATGTATAACTGTTTTACTTTATTAATGCATGTTAAATATTTTCAAATTAAATATTTCATTGTGAAGACATTTACATTTGAGAAAAACAAAATGCTTTTTAAAATATTCATGCCAGTGCTGATAGATACCTGCATTTCCTGTCTTACTTTTCATTTATTTATATGTGGTAAATATTTAAAAATTAAATGTTTCATTAATTTTATTTTGCATTTGAGAAAAACCAAATACTTAAAAATATTCAGGATACTGCGAATAGACCTGCATATTCTGCTTTGCTTTAATGTTTATTTTAATAGTTTAAATATTTAACATTTAAAGGCTGAATTATTAATTAATTAACATAATTTTACATTTGAGTAAAACAAAATCAAAAAAAAAATACAGAATACTGCTGTTAGATAGCTGCCTATCAGTCAATAGATTTAACAATTTACCCTTAAATATTTCAAGTTAAAATATAAATATTGTATGTATTTTTACACTTAACTAAAATAATAATAATGATAATATAAACCTCAATACTGCTGTTAGTTAGATGCCTATTTTGTCTATTCAGTGTTTTCATTAATATGTTACAGAGTAAAATTTACATATTTAAACAAGAAGTTTTATAGGCTTATAAGATTTATAGGCTTTATTAGATAGGACAGTATTTAGACAGGAAGCTAAGTTGGGGAGAGAGAGAGAGAGAGAGAGAGAGGGAGAGGGAGGGAGGGAGGACTAGGTTAGGGAAATGTCCTCGAGCCGGGTTTTGAACTCAGGACGCCCTGATGTGCTACTGCACCATGACCACTAGGCTATTGTGCCGACTAAACAAGAAGTTTTAATTTGGCATGAAATAAAACACTATTGTTACATGCCTGAGAAACTTACTATACAATAAAATGTTATATTAAGTCCAATGACTTATTTATTTATTTATTTGTTTGTTTATTTATTTGTTTATTTATTTATTTGTTTGTTTTTTAGTTTACAATGTGGCTCTTCAA